>NC_081844.1:24186293-24463410 GCF_963259705.1 Myotis daubentonii | reverse complement strand
CTTTAACATTTCTTATAATACTGGCTTGGTGGTGATGAACTACTTAGCTTTTTCTTGAGTAGGAAGCTCTTCATCTGTCCTTTGATTCTAAATGATAGCCCTGCTGGGTAGAGTAATCTTGATTGTAAGAACCTTGCTCTTTTGTATCAATCTAATCTGACCTGCAAATTTTCTGTTGAAAAATCAGCTGACAGTCTTATGTGACCTCCCTTGTAGATAAATAATTGCCTTTCTCTTAGTGCTTTTCTTTTAAGATTCTCTCTTTGTCTTTAACCTTTGGCATTTTAATTATGATGTGTCTTGGTGTGGGCCTCTTTTACCTCATCTTGTTTGGGATTCTCTGTACTTCCTGAGGTTGTGTCTCTATTTCATTCACCAGGTTAGGAAAGTGTTTTGTCATTATTTTTTCAAATAGGTTTTCAATTCCTTGCTCTCTATTTCTTCCTCTGGAAGCCCATGATGTAAATGTTGGTATGCTTGAAATTGTCCCATAGGCCCCTTAAACTGTCCTCATTTTTTAAAATTCTCTTTTCCTTTTGCTGTTCTGATTGTTTCCTGCTCTCTTATCTTTCAAATTACTGATTTGATCCTCTGCTTCATCTACTATACTGCTGATTCTCTATAATGTACTCTTTATTTCAGTTATTATAGTCTTCACTTCTAACTGGTTCTTTTTTATGTTTTCTATCTCCTTTTTTATGTTTTCTATTTCTTTGTAGAAGTTCTCACTAAGTTCATCTACTTCCCCTAGGTTCATTAAGTATTCTTATAATCAGTGTTTTGAATTCTGCATCCAGTAGATTGCTTATCTCCATTTGTTTAGTTGTTTTCTTAGTTTTGGTCTTTTTTTTCATTTAAACATGTTTCTTTGTCTCCTCATTTTGGTTACCTCCTTGTGTTTGTTTCTATGTAGAGCTGTTACATCTCCAAGTCTTGGTAGAGTGGCCTTATGTACTAAGTGTCCTGTAGGACCCAGTGGCACAGCCTCCATAGTCACCCACTGTCATCAATGGATAGATCTTCTAAAGAAATATCAACAAGGAAACAGTGACCTTAAACAACACACTAGATCAGATAGATTTAATTGATATCTACAGAACATTTATAGCTGCAGAGCATACATTCTTTTCAAGTACACATGGAATATTTTCAAAGATAGACCACATGTTAGGACACACAAAGAAAATCTCAATAAATTAAAGAAGATTAAAATCATATCAAGAATCTTTTCTGATCACAATGGCAAGAAACTAAAAGCCAAGCACAATTTTAAAAAACTCAAAAACATTCAAATACATGGAGGCTAAATTGAATATTATTAAATAATCAATGGATTACCAGTAAGATAAATAAATAAATAAATAAATAAATAATTACCTTGAAACAAATGCAAATAAACACACTACCACTCAAAATCTATGGGGCACAGTGAATGGAGTCCTGAGAGGGAAGTTCATAGAATTCCAGGCCTACCTCAAGAAGCAAGAAAAACATCTGCCAAACAATCTAACATGACACCTAAAAGGACTGAAAAAAAAAAAACAGCAAGAAAAGCCCAGAGCAAGTAGAGGAAGGAAATAATAAAGGTTAAGAAGGTAAGAACAATGAATTTAGCAATGTAGCAGAATACAAAATTAACACCCAGAAATCTCTTGCCTTTTTATACACCAATAATGAACTCACAGAAAGAGAAACGAAAAAAAAAATCCATTTACCATTGCACCAAAAAAGAAGATACCTAAAAAAAAACTTAATAAAGAGGTAAAAGACCTGTGCTCAGAAAACTATAGGACATTGAAAAAAGAGATAGAGGAAGACATAAACAAATAGAAGAACCTACCATGGTCATGGGATTGATAGAATCAACAACATTAAATGTCCATATTACCCAAAGTAATCTACAGACTCAATGCAATCCCAATTAAAATACCAGTGGCATATTTCAAAGATCTAGAACAAACTCTCCAAAAATTCATCCGGAATAAAAAAAAGACCCCGAATAGCCACAGCAATCCTGAGAAAGAACAAGGTTAGAGGGATCACAATACCAGATATCAAGCTATATTCTCAAGCCACCATTCTCAAAAACGGCCTGGTACTGGCACAAGAACAGACATATAGACAAATGGAACAGAACAGAGAACCCAAAAATCGACCGAAGCCATTATGCTCAATTAATATTTGACAAAGAAAGCAAGAGCATACAATGGAATCAAGACAGTCTCTTCAATAAATGGTGTTGGGAAATGTGGTCAGATACATGCAAAAAAAAATGAAACTAGATCACCAACTTACACCATACACAAAAAACAAACTCAAAATAGCTAAAGGACTTAAATGTAAGACAGAAAAACCATAAAAATCCTACAAGACTCCATAGGCAGCAAAATAGAAGACATATGTCATAGCAATACTTTACTGACACAGCTCCTAGGGCAATGGAAAGTAAGGAGAAAATAAACAAATGGGACTACATCAAAATAAAAATCTTCTGCACAGCAAAAGAAACCATCGACAAAACAACAAGAAAGACCACCGCATGGGAGAACATATTTGCCATCGATATTTCAGATAATGGTTTAATCTCCAAAGTTTACAGAGAACTCATACAACTTAATAAAAGGAAGATAAATGATCTGATCAAAAAATGGGCAAAGGATAGCCACTTGGCCTGGAGGTCAAACCCTCCCTGGAATTAGCTACAACAATCAAGATTTAACTATAAGACTGCGAACAAAGACCACTAGGGGGTGCACCAAGGAAGCATAACAAAATGCGGAGACAAAGAAACAGGACAAAATTGTCAATGGAAGATATAGAGTTCAGAACCACACTTTTAAGGTCTCTCAAGAACTGTTTAGAAGCTGCCGATAAACTTAATGAGATCTACACGAAAACTAATAAGACCCTCGATCTTATATTGGGGAACCAACTAGAAATTAAGCATACACGGACTGAAATAACGAATATTATACAGACGCCCGACAGCAGACCAGAGGAGCGCAAGAATCAAGGCAATGATTTGAAATGCGAGGAAGCAAAAAACATCCAACCGGAAAAGCAAAATGAAAAAAGAATCCAAAAATGCGAGGATAGTGTAAGGAGCCTCTGGGACAGCTTCAAGCGTACCAACATCAGAATTATAGCGGTGCCAGAAGATGAGAGAGAGAAAGATATTGAAAACCTATTTGAAGAAATAATGACAGAAAACTTCCCCCACCTGGTGAAAGAAATGGACTTACAGGTCCAAGAAGCGCGGAGAACCCCAAACAAAAGGAATCCAAAGAGGACCACACCAAGACACATCATAATTAAAATGCCAAGAGCAAAAGATAAAGAGAGAATCTTAAAAACAGCAAGAGAAAGAAACTCAGTTACCTACAAGGGAATACCCATACGACTGTCAGCTGATTTCTCAACAGAAACTTTGCAGGCCAGAAGGGAGTGGCAAGAAATATTCAAAGTGATGAATACCAAGAACCTACAACCAAGATTACTTTATCCAGCAAAGCTATCATTCAGAATTGAAGGTCAGATAAAGAGCTTCACAGATAAGGAAAAGCTAAAGGAGTTCATCACCACCAAACCAGTATTATATGAAATGCTGAAAGGTATCCTTTAAGAAGAGGAAGAAGAAGAAAAAGGTAAAGATACAAATTATGAACAACAAATATGCATCTATCAACAAGTGAATCTAAGAATCAAGTGAATAAATAATCTGATGAACAGAATGAACTGGTGATTATAATAGAATCAGGGACACAGAAAGGGAATGGACTGACTATTCTTGGGGGGGACAGGGGTGTGGGAGATGTGGAAAGAGACTGGACAAAAATTGTGCACCTATGGATGAGGACAGTGGGTGGGGATTGAGGGAGGAGGGTGGGGCGGGAACTGGGAGGAGGGGAGTTATGGGGGGAAAAAAAAGAGGAACAAATGTAATAATCTGAACAATAAAGATTTAATTAAAAAAAAATGGGCAAAGGATATAAATAGACACTTCTCAAAAGAGGAAATACAGAAGGCCGAGAGACATATGAAAACATGCTCAAAGTCATTAATCATCTGAGAGATGCAAATCAAAACAACAATGAGATACCATCTCGCACTTGTCAGTATGGCTATCATCAACAAATCAACAAATGACAAATGCTGGGGAGGATATGGAGGAAAAGGAACCCTCCTGCACTGCTGGTGGGAATGCAGACTGGTGTAGCCAGTGGAAAGTATGGAGTTTCCTCAAAAAGTTAAAAATGGAACTCCCATTTGACCCAGTAATCCCACTTCTAGGACTATATTCCAAGAAACCAGAAACACCAACCAGAAAGGATATATGCACCCCTATGTTCATAGCAGCACAATTTACAATAGCTAAGATTTGGAAACAACCTAAGTGCCCATCAGCAGATGAGTGGATTAAAAAACTGTGGTACATCTATACAATGGAATACTACATCGCTATAAAAAAGAAGGCACTTTTACCATTTGCAACAGCATGTATGGAACTGGAGACCATTATGCTAAGTGAAATAAGCCAGTCGGAGAAAGGTAAATATCACATGATCTTACTCATATGTGGGATATAATGATCAACATAATTTGATGAACAAGAATAGATCCAGAGACAAATGGCAGGGGAAGAGGAAGTTAGAGAGCAACAAAAAGACTTGTATGCATGCATATTAGCATAACCAATGGACACAGACACTGGGGCAGTGGGGGCTTGCCTAGGGTGGGAATGGCTGGGTGGGGGTGGTCAATCAGAGAAAAGGAGACATGTGTAAAACTTTAGACAATAAATTTAAAAAATAAGTAATACACATTATAAAATATAAATGTATTATAAAAATAAATAAAAATTAAAAAGAGTAACCAAAGCTAAATAAATAAATAAATAAATGTCAAAACTGAAGTAAATGACATAGACATTTTTAAAAAATCAATTAAACCAAAAGCTGGTGTTTGAAAGGATAAACAAGATTGACGCACTTTTAACCAGACTCATCAAAAAACAAAGAGAGTGGACCCACATAAATATAGTCAGAAATGTAGGAGGAGAAATAACAATAGACATCACAGAAATACAATTATTGTAATAAAATAGCCTGAGCAACTATATGTCAACAAAATAGACAACCTGGGCAAAAAGGATAAATTCCTAGAAACATACAATCTTCCAACATTAAATCGAGAACAGAAAAAATGATTAGACCAATAACAACTAATGATATAGAAACAGTAATCAAAAACCTTCCAACAAACAAAAGCCCTGGACCACATGGGTTCAAAGGCTAATTTTACCAAACATTCAAAGAACTACCACCTATCCTTAAACTATTCCAAAAAATCCAAGAGGAGGAAAGACTTCCAAGCTCTTTTTTCGAGGCCAACATTATCCTAATACCAAAACCAGATAAAGACCCAACAAAGAAAAAAATTATAGGCCAATATCCCTGATGAACATAGATGCTAAAACTTTCAACAAAAATATTAACAAATCAGATCCAGCAATACATTAAAAAAAATAATATACCATGATAAACTGGGACTTATTCCAGGGATGTAAGATTAGTATAATATCCACAAATCAATAAATGTGATACATCCCATAAACAAAATGAAAGATAATAATCATATGACCATATCAATAGATGCAGAAAAATCATTCAATAAAATACAGCACCCATTTATGATGAATAGAGGGAACATACCTCAATGTAATAAATGCCATATATGACAGACCCACAGCTAGCATCATACTTCATTGGCAAAATTAAAAATATTTCCCTTCAGATTAGGAACAAGACAGGGATGTCTGCTATCACCACTCTTATTCAACACTAGAGGCCCGATGCATGAAATTCATGCAAGAGTAGGCCTACCTTCCCCCAGCTGCTGGCAGCAGCTTCCCTCTGGCAACTGGGACCTGGGCCTTGCTCCGGCCACTGGCAAGCACCCAGAACCTGGGCCTCCCTCTGGCCCCGGCTTCATCCAGAAGGACATCCAGAATGACATCTGCTCTAATTAACATATTATCCTTTTATTATTATAGATAGTACTGGAAGTCCTAACAATAGCAATCAGAGAAGAATAAAAAATAAAAGACATCCAAATTGGAAAGCAAGAAGTAAAATTGTCATTATTTGCACATGACATTATACTGTATATAGAGAACCCTAATGATTCCACCAAAAACTACTAGAACTGATAAATGAATTCAGTAAAGTAGCAGGATACAAAATAAATATTCAGAAACCAGTTGCATTTTTATATACCAATAATAAGGTATCAGAAAGTGAAACTAAGAAAACAATTCCATTTACAATTGCATAAACAATACCTATGAATAAAATTAACCAAGGATACAAAACACCTATACTAGGAAAATTTAAGACACTGAAGAAAGAAACTGAAGAAGATACAAATAAGTGGAAGCACATATTGTGTTCATGAACAGGAAGAATTAACATCATTACAATCTCCATATTACTCAAAGCAACCTATAGATTTAGCACAATTTCTACCAAGATACAAATGGCATATTTCATATAACTAAAACAAACGTTCCAAAAATTTATATGGAACCACAAAAGACCCTGAATAACCACAGCAATCTTGGAGGAATCATGCTACCTGATATCAAACTATACTACAAGGCCATAGTAATCAAAACAGCATGTAACTGGCATAAAAACAGATATAGAGAGTCCAGAAATAAACGCATGCCTTTATGGTCAATTAGTATTTGATGAAGGAGGTAAGAACATACAATGAGGTAAAGACAGTCAATTGCCAGTGTATACCATGAATTATCAGTGCCCTCTTTACTACTGCCAATAGAGTCATTTGCATCCTTATATCTAATCATGTTTGAGAAACTCCAGAACAAATTTATAAAACTTACACTGCTTGGGGTGGAATAGTTCAGTGGTTGAGTGTCAACCCATGTAACAAAAGTCACTGGTTTGATTCCTGGTCAGGCACATGCCCAGGTTACAGACTCTACCTTCAGTGGGGGCTGTGCAGTAGGCAACTGATTGATGTTTCTCTCTCATAGATGTTTCTATCTCTCTCCCTCTCTCTTCCTCTTGCTCTAAAAATCATTTTTAAGTATTAAAAATAAAAAAGAAATCTCACACTAGTGAAATAAATTATTGAATAATTAGATAGGTAGATAGATGATAGATAACTGAGAAGAGACAAATCTTCCTTGCCAAAGAATTCCAATCATGTATACAGATAGTCTGTGCTCAAGGAAGTGGAGAATAATTAACTACTAATGAAGTGTTGGCAACACTTAGTAGCTTTCTTACAAAATGTAAAGTATGAAAAGGAAAGAAAAAGAGTAACTTTAAAGTGGAGAAATCTGACAAACAATACCTCAGTCATATGGTCAAAGTCAACATGAAGATTGGTAAATCAAGATGATAGTATGCATCCTCGATATGAAGTGATGAAAAATGGCAACCTCTGTGATCTTCTCCCCCACCAAAAATGTATAGCCCCAGTCTAATTGTGAGATAATCATCAGGCAAATTTCAATTGAAGGAAATTTTTCAAAATACCTGAGCAGTGATCCTCAAAACTACCAAGTTACACAAAACAATGAAAGTCTGAGAAACTTTTATAACCAAGTGGAGCCTGAAGAGAAATGATGGCTAAATGCAATGCATTCTGAAGGACAGCTGTTAATAATAAAGGAAAGTAATACTTTTGCAATTTACTTCTAAATATAAAACTGTTCAAAAATAGTTTATTAAAAAATAAAATTATTACTGGCTTGCAGAAGTCTTGGAAATAGTGATCTCTGAGCCTGACTCCAGACTCCATTGCATGCTTCTTCTAAACCTCACATTCTTCATTGAAAAAGTCAGAATGATACCATTTACATAGAATTTCCGAAAGAATTAAACAAAATAAGCAATATAAAATGGCCACCTATGTCTATAATTAACAGTGCATTTTGGATAATTATTTAAATGCTCATAGATTTATCTTCCACCTCCCAGCTCCACTTCCATTTTCTGTTCCCACCCCTCTCTTTATGACCTTCACAGCAGCAATAATGTGTTCCTCCCATTGACCCAGGTGACCATCTCACAGGAAAAGCCTGATCATGGACATCACCTGATATAAACCCTTCTCTGATTCTGAAATTAATTTCAGAATTATATGTCAATTCTGTCACCAGAATGTAAGGCTCTCTGCTAATGGGCAGCTCTTTCCTCACCAGGCCCAAATTTCAGTTTTCACTAGCCTCACATCACCGGTCAGATAGTAAATACTATTTTTCATTTCCTAAACACAATACCCAGTTTATTTAATCACCCCATTTGCTGAAATTCTTCTGGAGTACTCTCACATTTTCCCCACCTGAAAAAACTCCACATCTACATCAAAGATCCGGACATTTATAAACTTGACTGTGATGCCTTCACTATTCTTTCCAGGAAAAGTCTACTATTTTAGGACTCACTTCCTCAGAATCAAAGTGCCATATTAGGATACTGCATTATTTATATTTATCTGTCTCTTCCTCAATTTAGACCACAAGCACTGTGGGAGAATGTACAACATTTTATTAACTTCCTTATTCCCAGAATATGTTAGTGCCTATCATGCAGTAATTTCTCAGTAAATATTTGTGAAATACTAAAAGAACAACTGAGTGAGTGACCTTAAAAAGAGATATCTAGCCCTGACCGGTTTGGCTCAGTGGATAGAGCATCAGCCTGTGGACTCAAGGGTCCCAGGTTCGATTCCTGTCAAGGGCATGTACCTTGGTTGCGGGCACATCCCCAGTGGGGAGTGTGTAGGAGGCAGCTGATCAATGTTTCTCTCTCATCGATGTTTCTAACTCTCTATCCCTCTCCCTTCCTCTCTGTAAAAAATCAATAAAACATATTTTTTTTAAAAAAATAAAATAGCCGAAACCGGTTTGGCTCAGTGGATAGAGCGTCAGCATGTGGACTGAAAGGTCCCAGGTTCGATTCCGGTCAAGGGCATGTACCTGGGTTGCGGGCATATCCCCAGTAGGAGATGTGCAGGAGGCAGCTGATCGATGTTTCTCTCTCATCGATGTTTCTAACTCTCTGTCTCTCTCCCTTCCTCTCTGTAAAAAATCAATAAAATATATTTTAAAAAATAAATTAATTAATTAAAAATTTAATAAAATAAAATAAATAATAAATTTTAAAAAAGAGAGAGAGATCTATAACAATAGGAAGAAAAGGGAAACAGTGAAACAACAGAACATGTAGTTAAGAGAGGAAGCCCATGCAATTGACAACTAAGATCAGAGAATACAAGTGGGAGCAAGCAGGTATTCTAGCACATTCAAATCAACCTCCAGAATTTGGGACTTAAATTTGCCAGGATTTTGTATCCTCAAACTTTACTTTTTTATCTTTATATATCACAGGAAGTTACTACCAATAAAGAGTCCTATGCACCATTATCACAACTTAACAAAATGAAGAAAATCCAATTAAAAATGGGCAAAGGATCTAAATAGACATTTCTCATAAGTGGATAGACAGAAGGCCAAGAGGCATATGAAAAAAATGCTCAAAGTCACTAATCATCTGAGAGATGCAAATCAAAACCACAATGAGGTACCACCTCACACCTGTCAGAATGGCTATCAACAAACAAGTGTTGACGAGGATGTGGGGAAAAAAGGAACCCTCGTGCACTGCTGATGGGAATGCAGACTGGTGCAGCCACTGTGGAAAACAGTATGGAGTTTCCTCAAAAAGTTAAAAATGGAACTCCTATTTGACCCAGTGATCCCATTTCTAGGAATATATCCTAAGAAAGAAGAAACACCAATCAGAAAGAATGTTCATAGCCAAACAATTTACAATAGCTAAGATTTGAAACACATGAGTGGATTATAAAACTGTGGTACATCTACACAATGAAATGCTACTCAGCTGTGAAAAAGAAGGACCTCTTACCATTTACGACAGCATGGACGGACCTGGAAAACATTATGCTAAGTGAAACAAGCCAGTCGGAGAAAGATAAATATCATAGGATCTCACTCAGATGTGGACTCTAATGAACAATAGAAACTGATGGACAAAAATGATCCAAAATCATAGAAGCTCTGAACGGACTGTCAAACCTCAGAGGGAAGGCAGGGGAGAGTGGATGGGTGGGAAGAGATCAACCAATGAACTTGTATGCATCATATGCATAACCCAGGAACACAGACAATAGGGGGGGTGAAGGCCTGAGGTGGGGGGCGGGGTGGCTGGGAGAGGTCAATGGGGGAATAAGGGGACATATGTAATACTTTCAACAATAAAGATTAAATAATAATAAGATAAAATGTTATTTAAGTGGGTTATCAATACCAGCTTTATTAACTTGGGATTATGATATGAAGACAATTAAACAATTTTGTGAAACTTAAGAAAATTAAAAGCAAAAAATTAATATAATGTTGGAGGAATAATAGAAATAACTAAATTTGCATGATTCGTTGCTATTCACAAAGGAGGATATGAAGGATATTGTTTTTTAGGTATTTCTAGTAGACTATATAATGTGTCTGTTCCTTTACCTGTTTTATCTCATTGAATTATCCCAACAACGTCATGAAAATAACTATTCCCATATTACAAAAACCTTTAGGGATGTGTGTGCCTGATATGATAAAACCACTAACTGCAACTTTTCTCACCTTCCTATCTCAACAAATTCTTGCTTGACTGGAATCCCTAGAGTGAAAGCAATAGGGAAAAGCAAGAATGAAAAGGAGTAGCTCATAGGACTCAAGACCCAGGATAAAAAGCTCTCAGTAAATATGAGCTAGGCCAGTGGTTGGCAAACTGCGGCTTGTGAGCCACATGCTGCTCTTTGGCCCCTTGAGTGTGGCCACGAAGTTTCAATCACACTGTACATGCACACCTGTACTGGTATTTTG
Organism: Myotis daubentonii; assembly: GCF_963259705.1. Taxonomy (NCBI): domain Eukaryota; kingdom Metazoa; phylum Chordata; class Mammalia; order Chiroptera; family Vespertilionidae; genus Myotis; species Myotis daubentonii. Next base: position 24,452,477 of record NC_081844.1, on the reverse strand, counting down.
TGGAAGAGCCACACTCAAGGGGCCGCAGTTTGCCGACCACTGAGCTAGACGGGAGTCTTACTCTTGCTCAAACAGCACTGGACTGTCTCATTGGCCAGGGACCAGCATACATATACCATTTAGAAAGACCCTCTACATAGAGTCAGCATCAGTCTTTAATCATCAGGAATTAAGAAACATCAGCAAGGAGGCTGGCAATCCAAAAAGCAGTAGTTAAGCAAAGAATAAAAGCAGAATAGAGAGATCTGGTAAGTTTAAATTGGGTGGGGGAAGGGGAAGAAGGTATCCCAGTCGGCCCTTTCCCAAGTCAATTCTACGGTACATGTCATTGGCTTCAACAGGAAATAGTATTGGTTCACAGCTCAAGATAAAGCTCCCCCACTGCTCAGGCTTCATGTTTCTACACAATGTGGAGATTTTTTGCATTTTATCCAGGTTAGTAAAATTGGGAGGATCTTTCAATAAAACCATTTGAGTGTTCTTTATCCCTTGGAGAAACATCTGTGTCTTCTGTTTGATTCCTAGCTTGTTCTTACATTAGTCCTAGGATAACGGCCCCAAAAAAAGGCAATGTTTTTTTCTATTAACCTCTCAAAGAAGGAAGTGGTTTGAACTTGCAGCCAAGGGAAAATGTGGGTTTATTGTGGGATTTCTTATCTATAATTTCTGTTGTTATTCCCTATAAAATAGGGAATATATCCTGAGAAGTAATAGGGTGCCTATAATTTACCTCAAATAATCCAGTGAGTGTATGGGAGTGAGTAGAAATATAGATGAAATAAAAGTGGCCATAAATTAATGATTGTTGCAGCAGGGTGATTGATACACAGGGGTTCTGTTGCCTGTTTTTCTACTTTTTAGTATGTTTGGAATTTTCTAATAAACAGTAAAAAAAAATTTAAAGATCCTGAACTGTAAAGAACTAAGATTAGTATCTGAGTAAAGACAGCCAGAACCAAGGATTTTCTTCATAAGTTGTATCTTGTAAAATGGGTGGGAATAGTTGACCTAATATGTGTGCCTATTATTTTCCATCTGTGTTGATTTTGATCTTCATACTAAAAGCCTATTGCTAGCGATACCTTGCGGGGGGGCTTCCGGAAGATAAAATGGAAAATCTTTGTCCCCCAGGGTCCTGTGGGGAAACCTGGGAGCCTGTCTACAGGGAAAGCTGGATGCTGCTAGAAGCCATGGAGCTGTAGGGAGAGGCCACTTAACCAGATGGGAGAAGCTATTTCTGTGGGTGCTCTGGATCTCACTTCTCAGCCATATTCACCTCCTCTCTCTCTCTCTGTCCTAGGGTTCTGGGTCCTGCTAATATCATTAGGAGCTATTGCCCAGAAGTCTGGAGGTATGTTCAAACAAACCTCACCCACCCATACAACACTCACAAGGACTTGTCTTTTGGGAATGATTTTAGGCTTTGAAAAATTGACCCTTCTTCTTTCCCAAACTTCCAGTCTATTTTCAAGGGCTCCTCCTTGTGTGAAGACAGGCATCTCTTCCCTCTTCTTTCTCCATCTCCTTGTTCCCAACTGGCAGCTGGTATCTTCTGAGGGATGTCCATTTCCCACAGCTCCCTGTGCTCAGCGCCCACGGCATGCCCACTGTACCAATGCCACTTTCTGTCACTGTGATGCTGGATTCACTTCTCAGTCTGGACAGGCTGTCTTTAGCAACCCCTTGGAGGTCTGTACAAGTAAGAGGCCGAAGGATAATAGAGTCATCAGAAATCTGGGGGAATCAAGAGACCTCAGCCCTTGAAGCAGCATTAACGTTTGTTGCCAAGAGTAGAAGAAAGGAACCAAGAATCAGGGCAATCGGTTCTCATGGTCAAGGGGTATATATTAACAGCTCCAGCTTTGGAGTTGGACTATCTGAATTCCAGCAGACCAGGTGTGAGTCCGAGCAAATTGTCAAACTTCCCAGTGTCTCCTTATCTATAAATCAGGGATAATAATGTAAACTCATCTAGTTCTTGTGAGCTTTAAATTGAGTAATATGTATAAATGGAATCCATCGAGACAGAAAGCAAATGGTAGGCGCCAGATGCTGGGGGAGGGGGACATGAGGAATGACTACTTAATGGTGTTCCTTTTGGAGAAATAAATATGTTTTGAAACTAAATAGAAGTGGTGGTTGCCCAACACTATGAATGTGTTAAATACAACTGAGTTGTTCAGTTGAAAATGGCTGATCTTATTATGTGAATTTTCACCTCAAAAAAAAAAAGATAAATTAATACCTGTAAAAACACTTAGGACGCTGCCTTGCACTTGATGGGAAGTGGATACGTTTGGTTGTTGATGGTGTTGTTGTTGTTCATTAGTCAAAGACAGGGGCAGCGTGGTGAAGGAGGAAGCTATGGAGAATACCACCCAAAAATCAGAGATTTGGAACGTTCTGCCAACTCTAGCACTAGTTTGCAGGGAACTCCCTTTATCTCAGAATCTCAGTTCCTCCATCCAAAAATAACCACTGCAATCTCTTGCCAGTATGGTCATTTTCCATTTGTAAAATGCAATTTCTGAAATTAAAATGAACTTCAACCACATAATATCTAGATAAGTGGTTACTATTATCATCCCCCACTTAGAGGTAAGGAAACAGACTTTGGGAGGTAGCATGCTCAGGCTCCCACAGCTGATCATACAGCTGGAATTCAGGTAGGGTTAATTTGAAGTTCAGAAAGCTCTCAAACACTGTCCCTTACGAGGCTCAAAGCATCCCCATGAGACCGTCAGTGCCGATGCCATATTAAAAATGAAAAAACGTGGGCCCTGAGAGGTGAAGTATCTTCTCCAAAGCCATACACCTAGAAAGTAGAACATCTCAAACTACAGCATTCGGAGTTGGTCATGAGTTGGGTGAAATATGAAATATTCTTACTATGGAATATTCCATAGGTATAAAAATTATTTATTATTTTGATATGGAAAAGTAGTCACAAAATATTTTTTTTAGTTACAAAATATTTTACAATCCTGGAAGAATTTACATAAATCAAGGCTGTGGTCTGATTCCATGGGAGGTGGGGAAAAGATAAAAAGATTTCATTTGTCTTTATAATTGGTGAAGCTGAGCAATAGGTACACATTCTTCCTGAAAAAAATTTTTTTCCATCTCAGTGGTTGCATATTTACCTATTTTCTGTTTAAAATGAAAACAGAAAGGGTAAAATCATCTCAATCTGGTTGCTGCCAGTCTTAACCAGAATTTCGGCCATTCCTAGCAATTCCCAGTTGTGTTCCAGGGATCAACAAATGTGGTCCACTGTAACACATGTCTTGTGGAAGCTCCGCAGTTTGTCACAATGTGGAGGGAAGTCATTATAGTGAGTGCACCACTTGGTGCAAGCTCCTTTCAGGAGACACCAAATTCAAAAGTGAGAATGCGAACACTTGTCAAGGTAAGTAACATGGTCCCTCCACCTGTCTCCCCATGACACTCTCACACTCAACCTCATGCCATCAACTTTAAGACTGTCTGTCTGAGAGCCTAGGAGAGAGCACCCGTGGGTCTTAGGGCCCCATTCCTCCCATTTCCTGTTCTTGTTATGGTACATTTAGGAAGTTCTTTCTTGCAACTAATATGCAATAATTAAAGATTGGAAACAAATGACATAACATTCATTAATGGAGACTAGTTTAACATATGACAACCATACAACATAAACTTTAGAACCTTTTCATGACTTCCTTTTTCCTCTTTCTGAACAGTTCTTTGAATTTTAACACAATTCAAATTTTAACACAATTGCTCTTACATTAGTCCTAGGATAATGACATACACACAAAAAAAAACAATGTTTTGTTCTATTAACCTCTCAAAGAAGGAAGTGGTTTGAACTTGCAGCCAGGGGAAAATGGGGGTTTATTGTGGGATTTCTTAATTTATTATCTATAATTTTTGTTGTTATTACCTATAAATACTTTTGCTGATAGAATATATCCTGAGAAGTAATAAGATGCCCATAATTTGCCTCAAATAATCCAGTGGGTGTATGGAAGTGAGTAGAAGTATAGATGAAATAAAAGTGGCCATAAATAAAAGGTCCAGACTTGAGATACCACCACTATCAGGGTCCAGAACAATTAGTTCCATTATCTCAAAATACTCCTTCATCTTGCTCCTTTATAGTCACCCCTACCTCTACCCCCTGACAACCCTTAACCTGTTTTCTTTTGCCTATAGTATTGTCTTTTGAAAAATCATATAACAACAGAATAATACAATATGTTTGAGTCAGGTTGCTCCCATTCAGTGTAATGGTTTTTAGGTTCATCCATGTTGTTTTATGTACCAATAGTTCATTTCTTCTTACTGCTAAGTAGTATTTCATTTATGGCCATATCACACTTTGTTTAGCCATTCACCCATGGAAGGGCATTTGGGTTGCTTCCAGTCTTGGGTGATTATGAATAGACCTAAATGAGAAAGCTCTTGATAAACTAAATTGGGATGCTTTCCAAGTTCTGTTTTAAACTTTTTAAAATGCTGCAGGATGGTTCCTACAGTAGGCCAATAGCCTTTCTTCTCGCTGATCTTCCTTTTTAGTCATCTCAAGAATTTCTTTGTAAATACAGTTTAATCTTAAAACTCTTCAAATCCCTTTTAGTAGTATTAAGACAATAATTTCATCAGAGGTATAATTTGATTTTCTACCATTGCTCTGAGCTGTATCCCAGGGACTGTAAAAAGAACTGTGATGGGGTAGCTCCTGTCTCCGGGGGCCTTTTCGCCAGGGGCAAGACAGACCTGTAGACAAGTGCCACATAAATCAAAGAATGAAAAGGAACAGTCACTGTGCATAAACCATCCACTTCATGCGTAGACAGTATCTTTCTCACCACTGTACTCCAGTGCTAGGTACTTGGAAGGCATTTTAGAAATATGCATACGTGGATAACTTGGAAGAGCTCTGTTGTTATAGTAATCAGAGCTGTGGTCATACCTTGGCCCTGACACTTGGCCTTGATTTTGGCCAAGTTTTTTTTAAATCTCTGGTCTTGGTTTCCTCATATGCAAGTCAGGAATGATTATATGTACTCTTAAAGAGATTGTTTTTTAAAACTTTTGGATATTAAGTTGTTTATCTTTTAGAATAGAATACATATACTTTTTATTAAAACATAATTGACATAGAATATTACATTAGTTTCAGGTGTACAACATAGTGATTCTACATTTATATACCTTACAATGTGATTACCACCAAAGTCTACTAACCATCTGTCACCATGCAAAGTTATTATGATACTAGAGGCCCAGTGCATGAAAATTGTGCACTCGGGGGGTTCCTCAGCTTGGCCTGTGCCCTCTTGCAGTCTGGACCCCTTGGGAGATGTCCACCTGTCGGCATAGGCCCACTCCCCAGGGGATCAGGCCTAAACTGGCAGTCAGACATCCCTCTGGCAGCCCAGGAGCCCTCAGAGGATGTCCTTAGCATTGCAGAAGAGGCAGGAGAGGCTCCCGCCACTGCCACTGTGCTCGCAGCTGTCAGCCCAGCTTGTGGCTGAGCAGAGTTCCCCCTGTGGGAGCACACTGACCACCACGGGCAGCTCCTGCATTGAGTGTCTGCCCCTTGGTGGTCAGTGTGCATCATGGCAACTGGTCATTCCTGGTCATTCCACTGTTAGGGTCAATTTGCATATTACCCTTTTATTATATAGGATTATTGACTATATTCCCTGTGCTGTATACTATATCCCCATGACTTATTTATTTTATAGCTGGAACTTTGTACCACCTATTCCTCCTGCTACCCTCCACCTGGGCAACCATCAGATTGTTCTCTATATCTATGAGTATGATTCTGTTATATTTTGTTTATTTGTTTTGTCTTTTTAAATTCCACACATAAGTGAGATCATACAGTATTTGTCTTTCTCTGTCTGACATTTCACTTAACATAATACGTTCCAGGCCCATCCACGTCATTGCAAATAGGAAGATTTCATTTGTGTATTGATGAATAAACACCATACATTTTTAAGAAAAGATTAATTGATTTAGATTATTTAATGACCTTTCAATGCATTAATCATTTCATACTATCCATTTTTATCATTTATATAGTTGTTTGAATAATGTTTTAAAGTATTTGAAATAACTTAGAGACTGGGTATTTAGTATTTACAAAGAGAAAAGTAAAATATTAAATATTTCAACACTAGGAAGTGTTAACAATATATTTGCTTTGAAATGCAGGACTCACTTCTTTAAGATTTATCTATTTATTTAAATTTATTGGGAAGACATTGGTTAATAAGATATAGGTTTTAAGTGTACAATTCTGTGCTGCTTCCTCTGTATATAAACATCAGTCTTATTGATAGCATTATGCTGTTGATAAGCTATTCACCATCCCTAGAGGAGAGAAACCTCTGATCTTCAGTTAAGAGGGACTCCTCTCACTTCACTGTCTAAGTTACAGACAGAAAAAGCTACAGTAAATATTGTCCAAGCTCCACTCTACTGGTCTCTAAGTTAGCAAAAGAGGATCACATTTCTCTCTTAATTGGAAAAGAGAGGAAGTTAAGTTTGTAGCCAAATAAATTTGAATACACCCACACTTACTCAACACTGTGACCACAATCACATAATTTCCTCATTTCTCTGAGAAGAATGAACTTCCCCTGAGTGGAGAGAGAGAAGAAATGCCCAAGATATCCTGAAGCCAAAATAAGTTCCCTATGGGTATAGCATTTAGAGCAGGCCTACAACCTACCCACTGCATTGTGGGCAATACTGGGGCTGCCCTGCAGGGTAGAGCTGTGGCTAGATCCATAGCAGGCTGAGGGAAACCATGATCCAGTGGAGTTGGGGGCTTTGTGAGCCAGATAATCATGTGCCAAGTTACCCATCAGACTCTTGCACAACACTAAGAGCTGATACCAACACCACTTGGTTGGAAGTCATTTCCAAATTCCTGGATGAGCCATTGTATTGGTTGTCTATTGCTGATGGAACAAATCACCACAAACTTAGTGGCTGAAAATAAAATAAATATGTTCTTTTACAGTTTGGGAGGTCGGAAGTTTTAAATGGCTTCTTCTAGAGGCCCAAGGGGAAAACCTATTTCCTTGTCTTTCTAGTTTCGAGGTTACCTGCATTCCATGGCTCTAGGCTTCTTTCTTCCTCTTCAAAGCCAACAGCGTATCTTTCTTGTCTCGTCTCATCTCTGACCTCTTCCCTCCCTCCCTCTTATAAGGACCCTTGTGATTATACCAGGTGCACCCAGGTCATCCAGCATAATCTCCCATTTCAATATCCTTAATCACAAAGTTCAAAAATTCTTTTGAATTAAAGGGGACATATTCATATGTTCCAGAAATTAGAACTTGGACACGAGAACACCTTTGAAGAGGTCATTATTTTGTCTACCATATTTACCATCCACCAAGCAGTTCTGGCCTAAGATGTAACACACACATGTGCACACACACATGTGTGCACACACAAATAGTTCTTGTGTTGCCCACCTTGCTGAATATAGAGGTCAGAAAACTCTTTCTGTGAAGGGTCAGACAGTAAATACCTTAGGCTTTGGGGACCAGAAGGTCCCTGTCACAACTACTCAACTCTACCATTTGAAAGCAGCCATAGACAACATATAAATGAATAGGCCCCCGACTGCATTCCAATAAAACTTTATCTATTGATACTAAAAGCTGAATTTTATATAATTTCATGTGTCACAAAAGATGGCTCTTTCTTTGACATTTTTGAGCATTTAAAAATATAAAAAATATTCTTAGCTCATGGACTGTACAGAAACAGGCAGCAGGTAGTTTGGCCTGGGGGCCATAGTTTGCCAACCCCTGCCCTGAGGTGGTTGGAGAATAGAAAGTGCCACCACAAGATGGTATCCATTTCAGCTGTGATGGACCCCTTGACGCCTGAGCTTGAGGAAGGTGGTGAAGGTAGTAAGGCTGGGGTTGGCGAGTAGAGGGAGGCATTAGCAGTACTAGGATAGAGGTCTGACCCTCTTTCTTATGTCGGCAGATGTGGAGGAGTGCAGCTTGGGACAACACCAATGCCACAATTCCACCTGCTGTACCAATGTGAGGGGCAGCTACAGATGCTACTGTCGCCATGACTGGGTGGCCAGGTCCAGCCCTCTGAATGGTCTAAACACCACTGTCTGTGAATGTATATGGTCCTGACACACACACATGCATGCATGCATATGCACACATGTATGCACACACGTATGTATTCAAACCGCATTGGCACAAGTGTATACACATGTGTAGATTCACAAAAGGCAAATACACACATGCATGCACACACACACACACACACACTCACAAGATGGCACAAACACATGCCAATGTTGCTCCTGCTTCTTTTCCTTGCAGAAGTCCCCTTCTCCTCATGGACACCACCTTCTGGAATCAAAAGTCAGGTGAGTGAAGACTCAGCAGAAGACCAGGAAGCAGAGAGGTCCTTGCCAACACCATCTTGTGTCTCCATCCTCTTCTCAAGCTTCCCCTTCAGTATCTCTGACCCATGCCCATGTCCCCTCTCCCTAGAGCCTCTCCCGGTCCTGTGACAAAGTCCAGCAGTTATCTCAAGACTTCAAACCAGCCTTGGCTGAGAACTCCATCCAGGTCAACTCAGAATGAAGAAAGTGGAAAGAAGCCAAAACCGGTTTGGCTCAGTGGATAGAGCGTCGGCTTGCGGACTGAAAGGTGCCAGGTTTGATTCCGGTCAAGGGCATGTACCTGGGTTGCGGGCACATCCCCAGTAGGAGATGTGCAGGAGGCAGCTGATCGATGTCTCTCTCACCGATGTTTCTAGCTATCTCTCTCCCTTCCTCTGTGTAAAAAATCAATAAAATATATTTAAAAAAAAAAAAAAGATAGTGGAAAGAAATGGAAATCCCATTGAGGCTGGGCCATTTGGTGGGAATGCAGCCAAACTCTCATGTAGTAGATATTGCAACTGGCCTCTCACTCATGGTGAAGAGAAGGTTGGGCACTCAGGTATCTCGAAGAATTTTCATTTTTTAATATATATATTTTATTGATTTTTTACAGAGAGGAAGGGAGAGAAATAGAGACTTAGAAACATCGATGAGAGAGAAACATCGATCAGCTGCCTCCTGCACATCTCCTACTGGGGATGTGCCCTCAACCCAGGTACATGCCCTTGACTGGAATCAAACCTGGGACCTTTCAGTCCACAGGCCGACACTCTATCCACTGAGCCAAACCGGTTTCGGCTCGAAGCATTTTCAAAAACACCCAGGTGCCCTGGCCAGGGTGGCTCAGTTGGTTGAAGCATCATCCAGTGCACCACCAGGTCCCAGGTTTCATTCCTGGTTAGGGTACATCACTAGGTTACTAGGTTACAGGTTCGATCTCTGGGTCAGGTGTATATCTCTCACACATCAATATTTCTCTCTCTCTCCTCTCTCTCTCTCTCTCTCTCTCTCTCTCTCTCTCTCTCTCTCTCTCTCTCTCTCCTCCCTCCCTTTTTCCTTCCCCTCTCTAAGATCAATTTTTTTAAAAACCACCAGGTGCACTAACTTATGATTCTTTCCCTGTTGCTGATTTCAGAATTTGGGTTTATGTCATCTTTAGAATTCCTAACCCAGGCTCACCTCTGTGTGGCTGAGATCTAAACATCTGAGGAATCTAATTCAGTGCCATTGTTATTCTTCAAATAGACAATTTCTATGGTCTGTTCTCTGGGGCTAAATAATCAGAGTCTTCAGACAGGCCCTTTGGTCTATTGCCCACTGGCTTTGTGTCGCCGTTCCCCCAGGATCTCATGAAGGAGGTGGAAGAGCTGCTTCACACCCCGGAGACCTGGAGACCCTGCCCGCTCAGAGCTGCACTTTGTAGTCTCCAACCTGCTCATTGGTCTGGAGGGTGTTCTGAGAGGGCTGAGCAGGGTCTTGCCCAATGGACCATTGACTCATCAAGCTCCTGCAGGCACAAGTAAATTCCTGGGTCTGCCCCAGGCTCCTGCTCCACATGTTCACCCTCTAATTCCTCCCTCTTCCTAGAGACTGCCACATTGAAGCCACGTGACCACACTCACAACTCAGGGTTTTATTTAAAATATTACTTATATAATAAAAGAAAGCTTAAATTTAAAAAAAAAGAAAATAAGAAACAAGCCCTGGCCAGTTTGGCTCAGTGATAGAGCGTCAGCCCATGGACTGAAGGGTCCCAGGTTCAATTCTGGTCAAGGGCATGTACCTTGTGAAGCAGGGACTCTGGGGGAACATAGGCAGGCTTAGGGATTTTTTAGAATTGGGATCCATGGAAAAACACAGGGCTGCAGACTGGGAGAAGGCACATTTCCATAACACAAGGAAGCCAGGTGCAGTTACATTTCCATAAGACAAGGAAGTAGCAACAGATATATTTCCATGAGACAAGGGAACTGGAAATAGCCAAGAAAGGTCTATATTTACAAAATAAAGAGAAGGAAGCCCTTCATTCAGATGGAAAAGAAGAAAGCCCAAAGGGAGGAGGGGGGAGAACCTCACAAGTCCTACGTGAGGTTCGACCTTTGAGCCCAGGAGTTACTATAGTAACCAATTCTAAGGGGAATTTGACCAATCAGAGGGGATATCAAGGCACCAGGATCTGCAGCCTTTATATACCATTGGAAAAGGAACTCAGCGGGACCCTTTTTCCCCTCCCTATTTGGGAGTCCATTTTGTGGGACTCTTCCCTCTCCCCACGTGGGAGTCTGTACTTGTTCTTCAATGAAGCTCCACCTTTGCTATTCCACTTTCTGCCCGTTGATTCATTCTTCAATTCCAGTGGACAAAGAATCCGGGTTCCAGTCCAAAAATTCGGTATCACTTGGTTGTGTGCTCTATCCCCAGTGGAGTGCATGCAAGGGTCAGCTAATCCATGTTTCTCTCTCATCGATGTTTCTAACTATCCCTCTCCCTTCCTCTCTGTAAAATCAATAAAATATTTTTTTAAATGAGAAACAAAACAAATATCAATAAGTACACTATAGTATTTATACAATTATAACATAAAATACCAGCAATTACATTCATAAAAAATAAGTATTTAAAAATAAACACTGCTTGCAAATGAAGAAAATGCAATTACTCTTGAAATATTGAAAATTACATAATATTTTATCTATTTTAAGTGCAATCTTAAATAACATTATATCAATGGTTTCATTGATGAAACGTGTTATTTTTGTGCAACTCTTTCACTCTTTCAACACCTATACTGGCCAGGGAGATGGTGAGATGAGATTAAGCACTGGTCGAAAATATTTCCCTCTGACTCCATCCTCAAGTAATCTGGTCATTACAATCATTCTATTAATGTGTTACAGAAGAGCAAAGAAATACTAAGCACGCGTTCTAGAGAAAGGGAGGGGCCCCGTTTATTAACACCAGTGGACTCCGGGAATAATTTCCAGATCAGAGTGAAGGAACATGCAGAGAGCCTGTCTATATATATCCCGCTGGGGTCTTTGTCTTGCAGATATTGCCCCCTGCCCCCTTCGTGGCCCTGCAGGAAGGCCCCAGGTGTCAGGCCACATCCTGATGGTCCTCCTGGTGGCCGCATAACAACCCTCCCCTTCCTCACCTCTCCCCCCCCCCCCCCCCCTCGCCAGGGCAGTGCATTGTTCACAGTTTCTATAGCCTGACACCCTTACAAGACCAGTTTCCTCCTCAAATGGTTCTATTTTTATTTCAAATAAAGCATTTCCTGACTTTTTTTTTAACTTCACCATATGTAAATGACAATTACCAGGCAGACTTTTTGATCAAGTGTTTTTTGACAGTGTTAATAGGATATAATTTACATACCATAAATACACCCTTTAAAGTGTATATAACTCAATGGTTGTTAGCATATTCACAAAGTTGTAAAACTATCACTGCTAAAAAGCTATGGAGCATTTTCATCACCTCAGAAAGAAACCCATACCCATCAGCAGTTACCCTCATTCCTGGAGCCCCTACTCCATGGCAACCACTAATCAGTTTCCTATCTCTACAGGTTTGCTTACTTTATATTTCATATGAATGGACTTATATAACACTAGAGGCCCAGTGCATGGTGGGGTCCCTCGGGCTGGCCTGCATCCTCTTGCAATTTGGGACTCCTCAGGGGATATTGGACTGCTGGTTTTGGCCTTATCCCCAGCAGGCCAGGCCGAGATACCTGACAGGTGCACAAATCCATGCACCGGGCCTCTAGTATGTATATAAGATCTTTAGTTAATCTCTTCCCGCCCTCCCCCCTCTCCCCTTCCCTTTGAGATTCATCAGTCTACTCCATGTTTCCATGCCTGTGCATTGAGCATCTGCCCCCTGGTGGTCAGTGTGCATCATAGTTAATGGTTAAACGATCACTTAGACTTTTATATATATATAGATGTGGTCTTATGTAATCAGCTTCTTTCACTCTGCATGATGTTTTTCAAGTTCATTCATGATGTAGCATGTATGAGTACTTCACTTCTTTTTATTGCTAAGTAGTGTGTCATTACAAGGTTATACACATTTTGTCTGTCTAGTCATTAGTTGATGAGTATTTGGGTTATTCTGTTTTTGAGATCTTATGAATTAACATTCATGAGCAAGTATGTGTGTGGATATCTTTTCTTTTGGTTAGATAATTAGGAATGGAATTGCTAGGACATATCATAACTCCATATTTAACATTTTAAGAATTGGCAAACTGTTTTCCAAAATGCCTTCACCATTTACATTCCCATCAGCAGTATATGAGAGTTCCCATTTCATCACATTGTTGCCAAAATTTGTTATTGTTTTTAGTTTTTTATTGTAGCCAACCTAGTAGGTGTGAGGTGATATCTCATTGTGGTTTTAATGTCCATTTATGTAATAACTACTGATGTTAAATATATTTTCATGTGCTTATTGGAACTTTCTATATCTTCTTTGGAGAAATGTTTATTCAAATGTTTTACCTAGTTTTAAACTGGGTTATTTCTCTTATTATTGAGTTTTAAGAACTCTATACAAGGGTGGGAAAGCTAGGTTTACAGTTGTGAGTATGTGAAATAAAGTATATTCTTGTTTTATTTATTTATTTATTTATTTATTTATTATTGTAATTATTATTATTATCCTACTTTCGCCCACCTCTGAATATTCTGCATACTAGACTCTTGTCAGACTTCGAATTGCAAATATCTACAATCAGATTTAAAAGTAGTGTTGTATTACTATGTTGTATACATTTAAATTTTTAAAATCTTTGAACTAGAATTAGAATTGTCATTGTGACAGAATCCTCACCTTGTTCATGAGCATTTTTTCCTTTTCTTGAGAATATGCAGTTTTAGTAGAATGTTTTCTAAGTAAGTGCAATTTTTAGAGACACTTTTAAGCTTTTAAAAATGCTAAAATTACACTCTTAAACCAGCTACATTCCTCTTCTTTTAGTACTTAAAATTCATGTCATTTACCAACATACTGAAAAATTTAATCCCAGTTGCAAGATTTAACCTGGCTTCTCCCATCCCTCATGCCATCACCACTACAGAACTGTATCTGAAGGTGCAGGAGCAAGGAGTGGGAGAGGTCACCTTGGGACAGAACCAGGCAATTGAAGTGGACGTGGTGCAGAAATCCAGTGACTTGGGTAATGTCTCAGATAGGGAGGGGAAAGCCCCTGTGATCTCACCATGGGGCAAGACAGAGAATTAAAGATTAAAAAATAAAGTGTAGGGGGGGTAGGGCCACAAGGGAGAATTCATATGAGGAGGAAGTAGCCCTGTTGGGGACCCTGAGATGTCAATCTTGACCTTGTTCTGTAGGCCTTTCTGTGGTGGGCCTGGCCTCCTCTTCACAGATGGGTAAGTTGCTGTCTGAGGCCCCCCTGGCCCTGGACCCTCAGAATCAGGCAGTTCTGCATGAGACACACAATGGCATCCTGCTCTCCGATGTCAACTCTGCGTTTCTGCACAACACAGACACCCAGAAGCTCAGCTCCCCAGTCACTTTCATCTTCTCCCACCATGTGAGTGCTGGTGGGATTGGGCTGTAGGTGTGGCAGGAGCTTGAGTCTGGAAACAGCTTTGCTGCTCAGCTCAGCCTTAGATTCAAGGGGCCTCCCCCATAGGAGCATCAGCTCCCCAGGAAAGTCAGCCTTTTCAGAGTCAGCTTTGATTCAGCATCTCTGAGCACCAGAATCATTAACCAGCTCACACCTGTGCCCTGTTCCTACAGCCGCTGTTCCCTTGGCCAAGGAAGGAGGTGCTCTGTGTCTTCTGGGAACGTGGTCAGGATGGATGTGGTCACTGGGCCACCAAAGGCTGAAGGAGGGTGAGCACCAGAAGCACCAGCACCATCTGCCAATGCACCCACCTCAGCAGCTTTGCTGTCCTTGTGGTCCAGTATGATGTGCAGGTGAGAGCCGTAAGAGGAACCATGAGATAGGGATGCTTGGAACTGCAGAGGCCAGAAAGAGATGTGATCAGAGGGCAGCTGGTGAGACCAGCTGTATCTAGGGCCAAACTAGTGTCTTCTGCCCAGGTGATTAGGTTACTTTCTGTGGTGGGCCTGGCCTCCTCTTCACGGATGGGTAAGTTGCTATCTGAGCCCCCCCTGGCCCTGGACCCTCAGAATCAGGCATTTCTGCATGAGAACTGGTCACCAGGAATTGAGATTCACCCACATGATATCAGGTAATGGGGATCCAAATGGAGATAAGGATGAGAACTCTTTTAGCTAAATGGCCAGGCTTCATGGGAATCCAGAAAAATTAAAACACTAATGTGTTTCTTTCTACCACTTTGCTATAGAATAGAATGCACTGTGCAAATTTTCTTATTTAAATTTTTGAAGAGATAAAGCAATTTAAAACTCAAAAGTAGCCCGGCTGGTGTTGCTCAGTGGTTAAGTGTTGAGTCTTTTCATTATTTTGTTTCTATGTTCTTACAATAATATGAACCAGGAGGTCAAGGTTTGATTCCCCATCAGAGCACATGCCCAGGTTACGGGCTCAATCCCCAGTAGGAGGTGTGTAAGAAGCAGCCGATCAATAATTCTCTCTCATCATTGATGTTTCTCTCTCTCTCTCTCTCTCCCCTCTCTCCTCCTCTCTGAAATCAATAAAAAAAAAATTTTTTTAATAAAATAAAATAAAACTCAAAAGTAACAGAAGGGATAACATTGAAGTCTTCTTTCCACCCATGTTTCTCAGTGATCAGGGTGCTTCTTAGAAGAAATCTCAGTTT
Organism: Myotis daubentonii; assembly: GCF_963259705.1. Lineage (NCBI taxonomy): Eukaryota > Metazoa > Chordata > Mammalia > Chiroptera > Vespertilionidae > Myotis > Myotis daubentonii. The sequence goes on along the minus strand of NC_081844.1, from coordinate 24,437,264 downwards.
CTTCTGAGTCCATTTAGAGATATTTTATGTATAAACAAGCACATACTATACAGTTTTGTTTTCATTCACGCTATTGCATACCATAGTGTTGAGTAAGACTCCCTCCACGTTCTGCATGGAGTAGGGTTCGGTATCTGAAAAAGGAGCCGCACAGCAAATGAGAGAAAAAGACACGAGATAATTTTGCAATATTGGGGGACCAGGCGGCAAGTCCCAAAGGACTTTTCTCCGTGCTCAGGCCTCACCAAGCTTTTATTGATCTGGGATGTACCCATAGCATAGCCCTTAGGCAGGTGACCCCCCAGTAACAAGCAGACTAGCCCATCAGCAAGGATTTACATAATAATAAATGGGGGAGTAGTTTCAGCTACCACTGTCTGGACAAACAGAGGTGGCGCCTAGCTCTGACCTTTGCTAGGGCTTCAAAGGTACCCAGCCTTCGGGGGGGTTTCGGGGAGTTCTCTGTCTATGCTTATCAGATAGTGAAGGCAATAAACAGTTTCCCACACCATAGTCACTCTCATGCTTTTTTTTGTATTTAAAATATTGAGAGATTCTAAACCAGTACATAAAGAACTTTCTCAACCATTTTTCATCTATGTAGCTTTCCATTCTATGGATATTTTAAACTTTAACAAGCCTCTAAAGATAAACATTTTCTTTTCATTATTTTGTTTCTATGTTCTTACAATAACATTGCTGAGTCAAATTTGTAGTTGTAATTTTGATAGATATTGCCACATTTAAACTTTGATGTAGCCCTAACTGGTTTGGCTCAGCGGATAGAGCGTCGGCCTGCGGACTGAAGGATCCCAGGTTAGATTCCAGTCAAGGGCATGTACCTGGGTTGTGGGCACATCCCCAGTAGGGGGCATGCAAGAGGCAGCTGATTGATGTTTCTGTCTCATCGATGTTTCTAACTCTGTATCCCTCTCCCTCTCCCTTCCTCTCTGTAAAAAATCAATAAAATATATTTAATTAAAAAAAAACATTTATGTAGCTGTTTTTAAATTCCTTTAAATTTTTAAGTTTGACAACTGTACTGTCAATCTTGGCTATCCTCCCTCCCACCCATGCAAGGTGTTTCTTTTAAGTGTATAAACTCAACCTTTCTTCAATTTTTTAAAATATGTCTTTAAATCTACATTAAAGAATTTTCTCTCTTCATTAAATTGGTTTTCTTCACTGAAGACTCCAATTATGCATATGGTGGCTCCCCTTTGTCTAATTCCCATATTTTTTTCTCTGATTCTTATTTTTATCTCTTTTTAATGTTAATTTTACTAATTTTTTCCATTCTCATCCTCTATGTTCCTTAAACTGTGTTTTCATCAGGGTCCATTCTTTTTTTTTAATACATTTTATTGATTTCAGAGAGGAAAGGAGAGGGAGAAAGAGATAGAAACATCAATGATGAGAGAGAATTATTGATTGGCTGCCTCCTACACATCTGCCACTGCAGATCAAGCTCGCAACCCAGGCATATGCCCTTGACCAAAATCAAACCCAGGATCCTTCAGTCCGCAGGCCAATGCTCTATCCACTGAGCCAAACTGGCTATGGCATCAGGGTCTATTCTTAATACATCCTTAAACTTTACCTTCATTACTTGTAGGGTTTTCCCCCTTCATTTATTTACTGAGCTTTTCTTATGCACAACTTCATAACACTTCTCTTCACGAGACCTTACATCTCTGCTTTTATTTCTTGCCTATAAAGGCAGTGCTTCTCTACATATTCTGATTCGCGGTAAATAAGGCAAACTTTCATTTGCTTCAGGTAACAGTTATTTGGTGAGCCTTCCTTATAATTTTTTCATTTTTCTTATGATATTTTGTATAGATATTGTGTTTGTTCTTTTGATTACTTATCTTAAAAGCAGATGGATTTTCCTGGAGGAGTTATTTCCAATATATTTCTGTAATACCCTGGTCAGGGCTATATTATAGGGTGTCAGCGGGATTTTATGTGAATTTTTAAGATTTATCCAAGCAAAGTGAAATGTCAGTGGTGAGGCTTTCGTGTCCAAAATACATGTTGACCTCCACAGCCCGAGTCAAATTTCTTCCTGCAAATATGGTCTATTTGTGAAATTACACACTTAGCTTCAACTTCTCTGAATCTTTAAGCCAACTAGTATATTAAAATAAAAACTTGCTTACATCATTCCCACTATTATAGCCATGAAACAAACTATTCAGGTTTCCTCCCATATGTACCTCTAGTCAGTCTTCTCTGATTTTAGCATCCCTTCCAATTATTCTCAAGTTTCACAGAAAACTGAAATGGTGGTATTGTTTTTCATTGTGCTTGTGGAATTTTGATTACTTCTAAGAAAGGGGGTGTGTGTGCATATGCACGCACTTGTGCATACATGTACGCATGCAAACTTTAGTCCGCCATCTTCAATACTAAAATAATTTATTTTTTCTTTCAGTAAATGGCGTTCTTTAGAACTTGAAAAATACTAGGATTTGGAATGGGGAGAGAAAGCAGGGGAGCAGGAGAGAGATACAGATAAATGCATGGGCTTTGTGGTCCATTTTATATTTCACAGCCTAGAAATATTATTCCTTTTTTAGCTGACCTGGTACAAATACTCATGAAGGTGACCTCAGGTAATTTGGGTGGATAAAAAATGGTGCTAAAATTGAATATCACTACCAGGAAAGCAACATGCAAATATATAAGCTTAGGGATGCACAAATTTCTGGATCAACTATTCTGGATTCAACTGCTTGGTATCTTGAAGGAGGACTACCCTAATACACCAGACCACTGAGTGGAATAAGCTGTTTATAGAAGCTCTATCTCCCCTTTAGATCTCAGAACCTCAAGGAGTTTATTTTTTTTTCCTTTTCATTGAATTTATTGGGGGTGACAGTGGTTAATATAATTATACAGGTTTTAGGTGCACAATTCCACAACACATATGTACACTGCATTGTGTGTTCACCACCCACAGCCATGTCTCCATCAGTTACCATTTATCCCCTCTGTACCCTCTTCCACCTACCCTCACTACCCCCACCCCCATCAATCACCACACTGTTGTCTGTGTCCATGAGTTCTTTCTCCTTTTTTTCTTTTTTGCTCATACTTCCAACTCTTCCCAACCCTCTAATTCTCCCCCTGGACAATTGTCAGCCTGCTCTCTATCTATGTATCCATCTCTGTTTTGCTTGTTAGTTCATTAGATTCCAATATGAGTATTTGTCTTTCTCTGACTGGCTTATTTTGCTAACATAATACTCTCCAGGTCCATTCATGCTGTCACAAAGGGTAAGATTTCCTTCTTTTTATGGCTGAGTAGTATTCCATTGTGTAAATATACCACAGCTTCGTTTATCCAGGCATCTACTAATGGGCACTTGGGCTGTTTCCAGATCTTGGCTATTGTAAATAATGCTGCAACGAACATAGGGTTGCATATGTCATTTTGAGTTAGTGTTTCAGGTTTCTTTGGATAAATTCCCAGAAGTGGAATTGCTGGGTCAAAAGGCAGTTCCACTTTTAATTTTTGACGTAACTCCACAGCTGCTTTCCACAGCCACTGCTCCAACCTGCAATCCTGTAACAATGCACAGGGGTTCTCTTTTCTCTGCATGCTTGCTAGCACTTGTTGTTTGTCGGTTTTTATTTGCATTTCTCTGATGATTAGTGACATTGAGCATTTTATTATATATCCATTGGCTTTCTGTATGTCTTCTTTGGAGAAATGTCTATTCAGGTCCTTTGCCCATTTTTTAATTAGATTGTTTGGGCTTTTAGGGTGTTGGGTTTTATAAGTTCTCTATAAATTTTGGATATTAACCCCTTATCATATGTATCAGAGAATATGTTCTCCCATTCAATGGATTGTCTTTTCATTTTGTTGATGGTTTCCTTTGCTGTGCAAAAACCTTTTAGTTTGATGTAATCACATTTATTTTTTTCTTTTGTTTCCTTTCCCTGCGGAGATATATCAGAAAAAAATATTGCTATGAGAAATGTTTGAGATTTTATTGCCTAGATTTTCTTCTAGTATTTTTATGGTTTTGAGTCTAACATTTAAGTCTTTAATCCATTTGAGTTTATTCTGGTGTATGGACTAGTTTCATTTTTTTGCATGCATCTGTCCAGTTTTCCCAACACCATTTATTGAATAAGACTATCTTTAGCCCATTGTATGTTTTTCCTCCTTTGTCAAGTATTAATTAACTTTAAAGGCATGGGTTTATTTCTGGCTCCCCATTCTCTTCCATTGATCTAAGTCTGTTTTTATGCCAGTACCATGCTGTTTGATTACTATGGCCTGGTAGTATAATTTGATATAAGATAGCATACCTCCAACTTTGTTCTTCTTTCTCAAGATGGCTGTGGCTTTTCGTGGTCTTTTGTGGTTCCATATTTATTCTAGTTCTCTGTAATACATCATTGGTATCTTGGCAGGAACTGTCTTGAATCTACTGATTGCTTTGGGTAGTATGGACACTTTAATGATGTTAATTCTTCCTATCCATGAACACAGTATATGCTTCCATTTATTTGTATCTTCTTCAATATCTTTCTACTGTGTCTTATAATATTCCCAATACAGGTCTTTTACATCCTTGGTTAAATTTATTTCTAGGTTTATTAATCTTTTTGAAGCAATTATGAGTGGGATTGTTTTCTTAGTTTCCCTTCTGATACTTCATTATTGGTGTATAAAAATACAACTGATTTCTGGATATTTATTTTGTATTCTCCTACTTTACTGAACTTATTTATCACTTCTAATAGTTTTTTGGTAGAATTCTTAGGGTTTTCTATGTACAATGTCATGTCATCTGCAAATAATGACAGTTTTACTTCCTCTTTTCCAATTTAGATGCCTTTCATTTCTTCTTATCTGATTTCTCTGGTTAGGATTTCCAGTACTTTGTTGACTAAGAGTGGTGACAGTAAACTTTCCTATTTTGTTCCCAATCTTAAGAAAAATGCTTGTCATTTTTCCCATTGAGTATGATGTTGGCTGTGGGTTTGTCATATATATTCCCACTTTGCTGAGAGTTTTTATTATAAACTAGGGTCCTGGTGCACGAAATTCATGCACTGGGTGTGTGTGGGGGCGGAGTGTCCCTCAGCCCAGCCTTCCCCCTCTCACATACTGGGAGCCCTCAGGCATTGACCCCCATCACCCTCCAATCGCAGGATCGGCCCCTTGCCCAGGCCTGACGCCTCTGGCCTAGGCGTCCGGCCCGGGCAGCGGGGACCTGCAGTGGCAGCAGGGGGAGCCGCGATCGCGCGGGCTCCACCCCTGCCCCTGCAGGACGCCTCTGGCTGAGGTGTCCGGCCTGGGCAGCGGGGACCCACAGCTGCAGCAGTCCCACGATCGTGGGCTTCGCTTTAGGCCCAGGCAAGGGACCCCTAGCTCCCGGGACTGCCAGCTTCAACCGTGCCTAGCTCCCATCGCTGACTCCACCCCTACTTCCTGCTATCACTGGCCAGGGTGGAAAAGGCACCTGATTCTCCGATTATGGCTGCCCCCCAGCTCTTAGCTCCCCCCTGGGTTTCTGATCACTGTCAGTGGCAGGGGGCTTCTTCCTGCTTTCCCTTTCGCCTCCCTGCATTGTGCCTACATATGCAAATTAGCCGCCATCTTGTTGGCAGTTAATTTGCATATAGCCCTGATTAGCCAATGAAAAGGGTATCATCGTACACCAATTACCATTTTTCTCTTTTATTAGTGTTGATAAGTACTAGATTTTATCAAAAGCTTTCTCTGCATCTGTTGATATGATCATGTGGTATTATCTTGATTTTATTTATGTAATGCTTCATACTTATTGATTTGTGTATATTGTAACAATCTTGCATCCCAGGAATAAATCCCACTTGGTCATGGTGTATGATCTTTTTTAATGTGTTTCCGGCTCTGGTTTGCTAATCTTTGTCAAGAAGTTTAGCATCCATGTTTATCAGGGATGTTGGTCTATAATTTTCTTTCTTTGTAGTGTCTTTATCTGGTTTTGGAATTAGGATAATACTGGCCTCATAAAATGAACTTGGGAGTCTTCCCTACTCTTAAATTTTTTTTGAATAGTTTGAGGAGGATAGGTGTTATTTCTTCTTTGAATGTTTGGTAAAATTTACCTGTGAAGCTATCCAGTCCTGGCCCACGCATAAAAGGGTCACGGGTTCAATTCTTGGTCAAGGTCACATACTTAGGTTGCAGGTACTAACCCCAACCCCAGTCAGAGCAAGTACAGGAGGTAGCCAATTGATGTGTCTCTCTCACATTGATATTTCTCTTTCTCTCACTGTCTCTCCCCCACCTTTCCCTTCCACTCTCTCTAAAAAATCAAAGAAAAAAATATCCTCAGGTGAAGAGTAACTGAAAACAAAACTTTCTTGTTTCTTGAGATAGACCTATAATACTATGAATTTCTCTCTTAGGACTGCTTTCGCTGAATCTCATAGATTTGGGGTTCTTGTGTTCTCATTTTTATTTGATTACAGGTAATTTTTTTATTTCTTCCTTGATCTCATTGCTAAACCATTCATTGTTTAGTAACATGTTATTTAGTCTCCATGCCTTTATGTGTTTTTCAGTTTTTTTATTGTGATTGATTTCTAATTTCATACCATGATGGTCAAGCAAGATGCTTGATACAATTTCAGGTTTCTTAAATTCATTGTGATTTGCTTTGTGTCCTAACATGTGATCAATCCTATAAAATTTGCTATGCGTACTTGAAAAAAAATGTATATTCTTCTGCTTTGGGATGAAATGTTTTGAAGATATCAATTAAATCTATCTGATCTAGTGTGTCATTTAAGGTCACCATTTTCTTGTTGATTTTCTGCCTGGAGGATCTATTCTTTGATGTCAATAGAGTGTTAAAATTCCCTACTGTGACTGTCAATTTCTCCATTCATGTCCAACAAGATTTGCTTTACATATGTAGGTGTTCCTATGTTGAGTGCATAAATGTTTACAAGGGTTATATCCTCTTGATTGCTCCCTTTATCATTATGTAGTACTAGAGGACCAATGCATGAAATTCATGCAGGGGTCCGGTCCCTAGGCCTGGCTGGCAATCGAAACGCAAGCATCTGGCATGGAAGGCAGGTCCTAGTTGACCTCTGGGCCCTGGGCAACACCTGGGCCCCAGGGCCCCCACGCGCTCCCCTCCACCTGAGTCATCTGGCCACCACCCAGCTCCCTCAGCACCTGAGAACCTGGCAGCAGCCCCGCCTCATGCCACTGCCTCTGGTCACCTCTGGATGATCAGCAGGGTGCTCAGGCCCTGCTCACACCTGCCTTGGCATGGCACTGCCCTCTCACCTGCTCCACCACCCTGCAGCAGTCCCACTCTCATTGGGGCCCATCAGGGCTGGCAGCACCTCCACTGCCACCTGCTGCCAGCACTGTGTCACTGACACCCTCCATGTTTCACGCCACCCCCTGGTGGTCAGAATACATCATAGCAAGAGGTTGAATTCCCAGTCGAACTCCCAGTCAAGGAGACAATTTACCTATTAGGCTTTTATTATATAGGATTCTTCTTTGTCTCTTATTCTAAAGTCTATTTTGTCAGATATAAGTATTACTACCCAGCTTTTTATTATTTTCCATTTGCACGAAATGTCTTTTTCTGTCCCTTTACTTTTATTCTGTGTGTATCTTTCATTCTGAGGTGGATCTCTTACAGAAAGTATATATATACGGGTCTTGTTTTCTTATCCATTCTGCTACCCTGTCTTTTGATTGGAGCATTTAAGTCACTTACATTTAAAGTGATTATTGATAGGTTTGTATTTATTGCCATTTTATTCTTTTAAATATGTATTCCTCCTTTTTCTCCTCCTCTCCTTCCTACTACTCCTTGTCCTCCTACTCCTTCATCTTCGTTCTTCTTCTTCTTCTGGCAGGCCCTTTAACATTTCTGGCAATACTTGTTTAGTGGTAACAAACTCCTTTAATTTTTCCTTGTCTGGGAAGCTCTTTATTTCACCTTCAATTTTAAATGATACCTTGTTTGGTAAAGAAGTCTTGGTTGTAGCCGAAACCGGTTTGGCTCAGTGGATAGAGCATCGGCCTGCGGACTGAGGGGTCCCAGGTTCGATTCCGGTCAAGGGCATGTACCTGGGTTGTGGGCACCTCTCCAGTAGGGGGTGTGCAGGAGGCAGCTGATCGATCTCACTCATCAATGTTTCTAACTCTCTATCCCTCTCCCTTCCTCTCTGTAAAAAAATCAATAAAATATATTTTTTTAAAAAAGAAGTCTTGGTTGTAAGTAAGGAATTCATTTTTTATTTACTTTATTGAAGTACAATATATTTGTAATAATAATATAGTACATGAGTTTGACAATAGCAAACACCCTGTGACCACAATCATAATTGAGGCTTAGTCCCTTTTCATAAGCTCAGAGAGCGTCATTACAATCTCAGTCAGTGCTCTCACACCCACCCCCAGTATCTCATTTTTTGTCATCATAGTTTACTTTTGACCATTCCAGAATCACTCATAGAGTAGAATTATTCCCTTTCGTGTCTGGCTTCTTTAATTTAACATAATGTCTATGAGATTCTTCCTCATTATTGTCTGTAACCATAGTTTATTCGTTTTTAATGCTGTAGAGCATGACAATCTATGACTACCCCAAAATTTGTTTATCTGTTCTCTAGTTAATGGGCCTCTAGTGTTGTTTGTATTGTTTCCAGTCTGGGCCCTTATGAATAAAACTGTTATGAACATTCATAAACATTCTTTTTGTGAACATTGTTTTCATTTCTCTTGGGTAAATACTCAGAAATAGGGTTTCTAAGTCATATAATAGTAGTATGTTTAACTTTATAAGAAACTATCAAACTCCATTCCAGATGTTACCATTTACATTCTCACGCAGCAGTGTATGAGCATTCCAATTGTTCTATTTTGCCCATACTTGGCACTATTTTTGTTTGTTTGCTTGTTTGTTTGTTTGTTTGTTTTTCCATTCTAATCTGTGTACTTTGAAAAGCATAATTATACCCCAGAGCAGGAAAGTGTGAGTGATATTTCCTCTTTTCTGGGTCCTAGATGAAGTATTCTGCCCTGGTTGTGATCACCTATGTGGGGCTTTGCCTCCTCCTGGCAGCCCTCACCTTCCTGCTGTGCGAAGCCATCAGAACACCAGCACCTCACTCCACCTGCAGCTCTCCCTCTGCCTCTTCCTGGTCCACCTGCTCTTCCTCACAGCCTTCAACAGAACTGAGAACAAGGTACTTACACTGTCCCAAAGGACATCTGTCCTCCCTGTGGGATGTGGAGTTCATGGCACCATGCTGCATTGGACACCTTAATAAAATGACCTTGGGTTCTTGGGAGGTTAGAGGAGTGAGTAGCCAATTTCACAATGACTGATATAACAGAAAAACATATGCTCTCTTGCCAATTCCTTCATAAATAAATAGAGTCCTCTCCAATGTATAGGAGAGGTCCTAGGATCATATTCCATCTGACAATTCCACCTGGTGACTCTCACTCCTCCCCCAGGAGCTGTGCGCCATCATCGCAGGTGCCTTACACTATCTCTACCTGGCCTCCTTCACCTGGATGCTGCTGGAGGGCCTAAATCTCTACCTCACAGCACACAACCTGATGGTGGTCAAATGTTGGAGTCAACATGAGCAGGTTCATGAAGAAGTTCATGCTCCTGTGGGCTATGGAGTCCCAGCTGTGATTGTGGCCATTTCTGCAGCTTCCAGGGCTCACTTTTATGGAACAGATTTATGGTAAATTAAAGTTTCCATTGTCCTTATCTTTTCCACATAACCATGGCCAGCAGAGAACCAACATAGCACTTTGATTTCATGAGAATATGGTAAACAGAGAAAAATTCAGTAATCATCCCAATATATCTTCCTGGTGGAAGATTGTGTTCATTAAAGTAGCCATTTTTATGTCCTAGATATTTAATTATTTTAAATGTTAATTATATAGTATGTAATAATTATATATTCATATAGTATTGATTGTGTATAATATTAACAATACACTAATATACTAGTAACTAGAGGCCTGTTGCATGAGGAGATTCGTGCAATAGGCCTTTCCTTCCCTTGGCTGCTGGCACTGGTTTGCCTCTGGCAACTGGGACCCAGGCCTTCGCTCTTGGCCAGGCCCTGGCCAGAGCCGGCCCTGGAGCCGTCAGGCTTCACTCCTCTGGTCCTGGGGCCTTCCAGCTTCACTCTGCCAGCCCCGGGGCCATCCAGCTTTGCTCCTATGTATGCAAATTAACAGCCATTTTTGTTGAGTTAATTTGCATACTCTCCTGATTGACTGGTTGGCGTAACGAAGGTACGGTCAATTTACATGTTTGTCTATTCTTAGGTAAGGTGACTATTAATGATTATAGATTAATATATAATTTAAATAGTTAAAGTGACTTTTTTGGTCTTTTAGATTTAAGTATTTTAAATATTAATTATATATTATATTAATGACTACTTATTGGCATATATTAATTGCATCTTACAATTAGTAAATGTATATGAATATCACACTCATTGCATTAATTGATGAGACTGTTTTTTTTTGTTGTTATTTATTTAAGTACTAGAGGCCCAATGCATAGTCATGTACATTGAAAGGAAATTAATTAGAAGGTGGCCGGTGGGGCACGACTGGGTGAGATGGGCCAGACACACCATGGAGCCAACCTCCCATGGTCCCTCCCCAGCTGGCAGCACCTGGGGTGGTGCTGGGGCTCTAAAGGCATCTGCGGAGTGATCAGGGTCCCTCTGGCAGGTGGGATCCCTCTGCCTGGCCTGTGAGGACCAGGCCGAAACCAGCAGTCCAACAAACCCCGAGGGGTCCCAGAGTGGGGGAGGGCACTCTGCAAAGTTGCTGTTGCTCGGAAGCTCCTGCGATAAGCGTCTGGGCCCTGGTGGTCACTGTGCATCATAGCTACCCGTAGGACAGTTGAATGGTTGGACGGTCACTCAGGCTATATATACTATATAGATAGTTGATATAAAATATTATAGTAGTTACAATAGTTTCAGGTATACAATATAGTGATTTGACATTTTTATACCTTACAATGTGATCACTCCACTAATTCTAGTCATCATCTGTCACCATGCAAACATTATAATACTATTGATTATATTTCTCTTCACCTTTTTTACTCATGGCCCTACTTTAAATCTTCTGGAAAATAAAATTGTAATGAAGGGCTGCATTGATTTGTGTAAACCTCTTCTGTTCTAAAATAAATGGGAGATTATTTCAATGATGAAATAATTACCACTCAAACGAATATGTATAAATAAAACTAATATTTATAAACTGATATTTATAAACTTTTGAAATGCAATTATTGTTTTAAGTATTTTTCATGTATGAACTCAAATCATCCCCCCAACAAATCTCTGAGGTAGAAACTATGAGATGTGAGTCTTGCAGATGAGGAAACTGAGGCACAGAGATGACTGGCCATAATCACACAGCTCAGCTAGTTGGTAGCAGAGCTGGGATCAAACCGAAGCAGTCTGTTACTCACAACATACTCTTACAGTGACAAAATGAATGTTCACCTCCATTGAACAAGGTCTGGCCAACTGGCCTTCCTACATAGTTTAGCCTAAAAGTCAGCAACTTTTTCTATAAAGGGCAAAACACTAAATCTTTTTAGCTTTGTGGCCATTTAATCTCTGTTGCAACCTCTCAACTCTACCCTGGTAACACAAAAGCAGCCATAGACAATATACAAAGAAATAAGTGTAACCATGTTCTAGTAAAACACATTTACAAAATCAGGCGGTGGCCCAACTTGGCCCACAGGCTGCAGTTTACCAACATTGCCTTAGTAGTGTTCATTTTTAGTCTTCTAGTAGATCCACCTAACTCCATGGTCCTCACACCTCCCAACTCATTAACAAGCATCTCACTTGGGATCAAATTCCATTCTTTCACATCTATCAAAGTGACTTTTAGTTACTGACTGTTTCCTTAAGCATCAGATACCTGACCTGTGATTATTTGAGTCCATATAATTTCATGAGGAGTAAATTATGTAATGCACATGAACCCTACCTTAGTACTGTTTTCAGGTTACTGTCATCATCTTTTTTTACTATCATCTTGCATGTCCCCAATTTTTTCACCTTCTATACACCTACCCATCCCTTTATATCTCAAAATAAACACAATCAGTTATCTCAGGAAACCCTTCCCAACTTCCTGAATCTCCTATACCACCAACTAGGCTGTGGATCCAGCTACATGTTCTCATAGCTCTTCACACTTGATCATAAAACTCATCATCTTGATTATTTCTGTTATCTAATTAGTGACCTCGCCACCCAGCTGGGACCTCCCTCAGGACTGAAAACCATACTATCCTAATTGCAATTGGATCTTCAGGCCAAGCAGAGGTCCTGATACAGAGGGGAAACAATATTTGCTCAATATATCATAAAATTTTAATTGAATTTATTGGGGTGACATCTGTTAATAAAACTATACATCATCTGCATACTGCATTGACACTTACAGCACAAAGTAAAGTCTCTTTCCATCACTATTTATCCCCCTTTGCCCACTTCCACCAGCATCCTTTCCCTCTGGCTCTCACCATACTGTTGTCCATGTCTATGTGTCATATCTTTTTTGCTTAATCCCTTTACCTTTTTTCATCCAGCCCCCTGACACCCTTTCTCTCTGGCAGCTATCACTCTGTTTTATGTATCTATGCTTCTGTTTCTATTAACCATAATTAATTTATTTGTCAATTCTTTTAAGAGCTTATATTTATTTCTGCAAGAATTTCTGAGGCCCAAGACTCAACAGAGGTTTTAAAAAGAAATTTAAATTTTTAAAACCACTTTAATAAGATGTGATTGGTGTGTAAAAATTTGTACATATTTAATGTGTGCAATTTGATGAGTTTGTGGATAAGTATACACCCATGAAACCATCACCACTAAGGAAATAAAGAAAGTTTCAGCCCAGCCAGTATGGCTCAGTGGTTGATGCTGGGCATCAACCTATGAACCAGGAGGTCACAGTTCAATTCCCGGTCAGGGCACATGCCTGGGTTGCTGGTTTGATTCCCAGAAAAGGGGGTTCAGGAGGCAACCGATCAATGATTCTCTCTCATCATTGACTAGTGGCCCGGTGCACAAAATTCATGCACATTAAAAAGGAATTAATTAGGGGAAATATTTTAATATTGCTATTTGCCCTTTCTCTATAATAGAAGTATCAGATATGAAAGAAAATTAGTAAATGTATATGAAAATCTCCCTCCTGTCAGAGTCTGAGGCATGCCATGGGACCTAGAGTCAAGTCCCCACCCACCTCCCGCATGCACTTCGAAAATGCAGGAGACGCAGACACAGCCGGCCCCACCCCCATTGGGTGAGACCCAGACCTGGCCAGCCCACCCCTGTCAAGCCCCTCCAGGTGGGGGGTGCAGCCTCAGATCCCCCAGCCTGGCGCCAGGTGGAGAGCACAGTCTCAGGTTCCCCGTCAATCCCTGCTAGGTGGGGGGCACAGTCTCAGGTCACCTGGCCTGGTGCCGGGGCAGGGGAATTCCCTGAGGTCTCCTATCAAGCCCCACTGGGCAAGGGGCATGGCCTGAGGTCCCCATCAAGCCCCGGGAAGAAGCCATGCAGCCTCAGGTCCCTGCTGTTCAGTCATGATGTTATGGCATCCTGACTAGTTTGCATATTCCTCTATTATTAGATAGAGATGTTTCTATCTCTATCTATCTCTCCCTCTCTCTTCCTCTCTGAAATCAATTTTAAAATTTTTTAAAGAAATTTTCAATTATAATAGATAAATAAGTTTGGGAGAACTATAGAACATATGTAAATTTATAATATATATAGTTTATAATATTGTATTGAATATTTATAATTTAGTAAGAGGATATTACAGGTTCTTACCAAAAGAGAAAGTAACAATATTAGCAATAAGGAGACAGAAGAAACTATGAGTGGTGAAGGATCTGTCTATCAAGTCTTTATCCACAAAGGCAAATAGATTCTTCAGTCTCTTTCCATCTCTCTTTTAGATGCTGGCTCAGCACACAAAAGGGATTTATATGGACCTTCCTTGGCCCCGTCTGCACCATCTTCTCAGTGAGTAAAGGATGACATGAGAGCATCCTTCCTGCCAAGCTGAGAGTCTATTAGAGAGCAGGTGTATAAGGAGGGTTACAGGAGGCAAAATTTCTGTTTTAAAACCAGGATATAGGGATTTCCTGAAACCTCTCACTTTCAGTGCTAAAATGTGGAGATTGCCATGAAAACTCGGACAAGTTGATCACCCCAGTTACAGGACAAGCATAAGCCTGAGTCACTGGATTGTTGGTCCCTTTTTCTATGACTGCCATGAAAGTTTTCTACCTGCTGAGTTAGGTGTTGGATGAACCAGGAGGAAAGTATACAGATGTGAAATATATTCAATATGCCTTATGGGGTTTCTACAGAGTAACTTGGCTTTCTTTCTGATGACCTTCTGAATTCTGAAAACCAAGCTCTCCTCACTCAACAGGGATGTACCCACCCTCCAGAACACGAGGTGAGAGGGATCAGAGGGGCACACCAGCCCATACAAAGCGTGGTCCAAAAAAAAAATGGCGGAGGTATAGACGGACATGTCCCGTGCCTTGTTCCAGAGCTGTTAGGGTGAACAGCTGAAGCGGGTAACATACAGCCCAAATAAGCAGAGGATATTCAGCTGAGAGACAGTTTGCAGCCGGGAAAGGCAGAGGAATCCTGGAGAAAGCGGATTGAAAGTCGGAGACTGCAGCTGAAATCTCTCCCGGAGCACTGGCTCAGCTGCAGAGACCATGCCATTTTGAGTGGCTGTTTTCTGGAAACATATACTGTACACCCAAAGACCCGGCATCCAGAGATCGGCTGCTAACCCAGAGACACTGGATCTGGGAAAGTGCGACTACGTGGAGTCCTGCTTCTCACAGAAAGGTCAGGTCTCACCTAAAGGTGCGGTTGGCAATACAGGTTGGGGAGAAGAGTGTGCGTGGGAAAGTCTGCGCCCCACAAAGACCACGAGTGTGGAAGAGCTCCCACAGGGCTGCTGGCAGAAGGGAACGCTTAAAATTAGCCCATAGCTTGACTGGATGCAAAAAGGAAACCTCAGATTTTGCCAGTGTGCAGGCTACTCAATGTAAGGAGAGAAAGGGCGCACAGAAGAGACTGCGTGGGCTGGAAGGTGCAGCGTTGCGAATTCGCGCAACTCCACAGGCTTATTTTTTTGTTTTATTCTTTCTCTTCTCCTTAAATCTTTGCGTTTGATTATTAAACCCAGTGCATGGGATTTCCCAGTTGAGGACACTCTCAGAGACTGCAGGGGAAAGTTGTTTTTGTGGAATCTGGGAAACAGAGCGGGGTAACGATTAAAGAACCAGCTCTGGGCAGTGGACTTCCTCAAACCAGATTTAAGTGCAATAAAGAAAATAAACCCCAACTATTGGATAGAGAGGCCGTATAGCCTCGGAGGTCAATCCAGAAACACTGCCACCCAGAGGCTGAGCCACAAACTGACTCTTATGTAAACACAAATTTAAGGCAGTCTGGGAAACAAATATGGCCTGCTTTAAAATCAGGACTGTGGTTTACAATGCAGAGGAATAGTGTATCACAGGGAAATTCAACACTCTCCTGAATACCTGGCAGGACTAAGGCGTGCCAGACTGAAGAGTGGAAGAACCGAAGGACCCTCACTACTGCAAATTTTTATTTATTTTTTTATTCTTTTTCACCTTTTAACTAAGAAACCAATTTTTTTCTTTTTCCATCACCTGATTTTACCCTTTTAATTACTACATTTTTATTTTTAACCAGTATTATTACTCCTACCATTTTACAATTTTTTAAAGTGTCATTTTATTTTCTCTTTATTTTATTTTGGGATTCGTGTTCTACATTCTATTTTCATTGTTCCTTTAACATCATTTTTCTCTACCTCAATTTTAATTCTTTGCTAAAACCCTATTCCTCACTTATCCCCTTTTGTTGTCCTGTTTCTCTTACCCTATTCCTGCTTTAGACTTTCCCTATTACTTCTTTTTACCCCCTGTCAAAATTTCACCCTACTTATATATCCTATTTCCAATCCTCTGCTCTAAATCCTTATACACCTCTCCCTTATCTTTCTTCACTATCCAAATTTTTTTTTCTTTTCTCTCTCTATTGTTTTGTTGTTGTTTGCTTGATTGTTGAATATATTGGGGGTTTTTTAAGATTGTTTGTGAGGTTGTTTTGCTTTTTCTTTTTATTTTTCTGTTGGTTCCCCCCTAGCCCCAGTTATTTTTGTGCTTCTGTTTTCCCTTGCTTCACTTGATATTATTGGCTGTTTGTAGTTTGCATCCATCTCCAGGGATCTGTTGCTGGAATTTGTTTGGATTAGCGGCGGTTCTATTGGAGTTTTCTCCTCCTATAAATAGTCTCTTCCCCTCTTCTACTTCATTCTCTCTTTTCGCTCTTACTTTTTTTTCCTTCCCTTTTCCCAATTTCATTTTTGCACTCCTTTTTTTTCTTTTTTCTCTTTTATCATTTTCTCTTCTTTCTTCCTTATCGCCTAATTCTATTAGCTCAAGTGTTCACCTTTATTTGGGGTTATTAATATCATGAATACATTTGTGTTCAGTGCCTGGTATGTTGTGCCTTGTTGTGTTGTATTTTGTGCCTTTAAGTCAATGCAGCAGATCCATGCAACAGCAGCCTCCTGATCACCACACCCCCTGTCTGAGGATCAGCAGCTGTGTGTGAAGCCTCCACTCACCACCCAGAAGAGCCACCACAGCTATGAACAGCACCCACCAGAGGAGCTGCTGACAACTGAGGAGTAGCTAATACCACGACAGCCCGAGGAGCAACCACAGCTTGAGGAACCACTGCCACCCAGGGAGCAGCCACTGAATGACGCAACATCTAGATATGTCGGTGAGATCAAACATGGGTAGACAAAGAAACCCCCAAAGGAAACAAAAGCAGGACTCGCCAGAAAAGCAGGTAAGTGATACAGACGCATGCAACATGACAGAAAAAGAATTCAGATTAAGGGTTCTAGAGTGCATAAACTGGTTGGAGGAAAAAATCAACAACTTATGCAAGAAGCAAGAAGAAACAGATGAAAAAATCAATAACTTATGTAAGAATCAAAAAGAAATGGATGAAAAAATCAATAACTTAGGTAAGAAGCAAGAAGAAATGAAGAGCAATATAGCTGCAATAAAAAACACCATTGAAAGTTTCAACAGTAGACTACAGGAAGCGGAGGACCGAATTAGTGAATTAGAAGACAAGGAAGCAAAACACCACACAAACTGAACTGCAATTGGAGAAAAAAATTAAAAGACAAAAGGAGAGCCTAAGAAAACAATGGTACAACATGAAACAACAACATACGGATAATAGGGGTGCCAGAACAACAGAAAGAGGAACAAGGATTAGAAAACCTATTTGAAGAAATAATATCAGAAAACTTCCCTGAGGTGGGGAAGAAAAATATCACACAAGCACAGAGAGTCCCAAACAAGGTGAACCTGAAAAGACCCACACCAAGACACATCATAATTACCATGGCAAATGTTCAGGACAAAGAGAGAATCTTACAGGCTGCAAGAGAGAGACAGAAAGTTACATACAAGGGATCTCCCATTAGATTATCAAATGATTTCTCAACAGAAACACATCAGGCCAGAAAAGAATGGACGGAAATTTACAAAGTGATGCAAAGCAAAGGACTGAATCCAAGAATACTCTATCCAGCAAAGCTATCATTCAAAATTGAAGGGGATATAAGAAGCTTCACAGACAAAAAAGAGCTAAGGAAGTTTATCACCACCAAGCCAGCATTGCAAAAAACCGCTAAAGGGACTGGTGTAAAAAGAAGAAATAAAAAGCTCAGAAAGAAAACAGCCACACAAAAAAAGAAATGGCTACAAACCAGTACCTTTCAATAATAACTTTAAAAAATGGACTAAATGCTCCAACCAAAAGACATCGAGTGGCTGAATGGATAAAAAAACATGACCCATACTTTTGCTGTCTACAAGAGACCCACCTCAGAATAAGGGACTCACACAGACTGAAAGTGGAGGGATGGAAAAATATCTTTCAGACAAATGGAAAGGAAAAGAAAGCTGGGGTAGCAATACTTATATTGGACAAAATAGACCTCAAAGTGAAGGCCATAACAAGAGATAAGGGAGGCCACTTCATAATACTAAAGGGATCAATACAACAAGAAGATATAACCCTGGTAAACATATATGCACCCAATGCAGGAGCCCCCAAATACATAAAAAAAAAACTCCTGGAAGATATCAAAGGAAAGATCAACAACAGTACAATCATAGTAGGGGACTTTAATACACCACTGACATCACTAGATAAATACTCTAGACAAACAATCAGCAAAGAACGACAATCCTAAATAAGTCACTAGATCAGATGGACTTAATTGACATCTTCAGAACACTTCACCCCAAAGCCACGGAATATACATTCTACTCAAGTGCTCATTGGACATATTCAAAAACAGACTACATATTGGGTCACAAACAAAGTCTCCCCAAATTCAAGAACATTGAAATCAGACCAAGCATCTTCTCAGACCATGTTGGCATAATATTAGAAATAAACTACAATAAAAACAACCGAAAATACTCAAACACTTGGAAGCTGAATAGCATGTTATTAAATATTGATTGGGTTACCGATGAGGTCAAAGAAGAAATTAAAAACATCCTGGAAACTAATGACAATGAAAACACAACAATCCAAAACCTATGGGGCACAAGGAAAGCAATCCTGAGAGGGAAGTTTATAGCTCTACAGGCCTATCTCAAAAAACAAGAAAAAATGGTAGTAAATCATCTAACTCTACATCTTAAAGAATTAGAAAGAGAGCAACAAGAAAAGCCCAGAGTGAGCAGAAGGAAGGAGATAATAAAGATCAGAGCAGAAATAAATGACATAGAGACCAAAAAAAAAATTACAGAAAATCAATGAAACCAAGAGCTGGTTCTTTGAAAGGATAAACAAGATTGATGAACCTCTAGCCAGGTTCACCAAGAAGCAAAGAGAGAGGACCAAATAAACAAAATCAGAAATGATAGAGGCAAAATAACAACAGACCCCACAGAAATAAAAGTGATTGTTAAAAAATACTATGACCCTAGCTGGTTTGGCTCACTGGATAGAGCATCGGCCTGGGGACTGAAGGGTCCTAGGTTCGATTCCAGTCAAGGGCATGTACCTTGGTTGCAGGCACATCTCCAGCAGGGGTTGTGCAGGAGGCAGCTGATCGATGCTTCTCTCTCATAGATGTTTCCAACTCTCTATCCCTCTCCCTTCCTCTCTGTAAAAAAATCAATAAAATTATTTTTTTAAAAATACTATGGACAACTCGACTTCAACAAACTAGACAAACTGGAGGAAATGGACAAATTCCTAGAAAAATACAACATTCCAAAACTCAATCAGGAAGAATCTAAAAATCTCAACAGGCCAATAACCATGGAAGAAATTGAAGCAGTCATCAAAAAGCTTCCATCAAACAAAAGCCCAGGACCAGACGGCTTCACAGGGGAGTTTTACCAAACATTCAAGGAAGAACTAAAACCTATCCTCCTCAGACTACTACAAACAATTCAAGAGGAAGGAACACTTCCAAGCTCATTCTATGAAGCCAGCATCACCCTAATACCAAAACCAGGTAAAGACAACACAATGAAAGAGAATTACAGGCCAATATCCCTCATGAACATAGATGCCAAAATCCTCAACAAAATCTTAGCAAATCAGATCCAGCAGTACATCAGAAAGATCATACACCATGACCAAGTAGGATTTATCCCAGGGATGCAAGGATGGTACAATATCCGCAAATCAATAAACGTGATACATCACATAAACAAATTGAAAGAAAAAAACCACATGGTCTTATCAATTGATGCAGGAAAAGCATTTGACAAAATTCAACACCCATTTTTGATAAAAACTCTCAGCAAGGAGGGAGTAGAAGGATCATACCTCAACATAATAAAAGCCATATATGACAGGCCCACAGCCAACATCATACTCAACGGACAAAAACTAACACCATTTCCCCTAAGGACAGGAACAAGACAGGGATGCCCACTCTCACCACTCCTGTTCAACATAGTACTGGAAATATTAGCCATTGCAATTAGAAAAGAAGGAGAAATAAAAGGCATCCAAATTGGAAAAGAGGAAGTAAAACTGTCCTTATTTGCAGACGACATGATATTATACATACAAAACCCTAGAGATTCCATCAAAAAGCTACTAGACTTAATACATGAATTTGGCAATGTAGCAGGATACAAAATTAACCCCAAGAAATCTGAGGCATTTCTATACACCAATAATGAACTTTCAGAAAGAGAGATTATAAAAACAATCCCAGTTACCATTGCACCAAAAAAATTAAGCTACCTAGGAATAAACTTAACTAAATAGGTAAAAGACCTCTACTCAGAAAACTACAGGACGTTGAAAAAAGATATAGAGGAAGACATAAACAGATGGAAGAACATACCGTGTTCATGGATTGGTAGAATCAACATCATTAAAATGTCCATACTACCCAAAGCAATCTATAAATTCAACGCAATTCCCATTAAAATACCAACAGCATACTTCAGAGATCTAGAACGAACTTTCCAAAAATTCATCTGGAATAAAAAAAGACCCCGAATAGCTGCAGCAATCCTGAAAAAGAACAAAGTAGGTGGGATCTCAATACCAGATATCAAGTTGTATTACAAAGCCACTGTTATCAAAACTGCCTGGTACTGGCACAAGAACAGACATATAGATCAATGGAATAGAATAGAGACCCCAGAAATCGGCCCGAACCAATATGCTCAATTAATATTTGACAAAGGAGGCAAGAACATACAATGGAGCCAAGATAGTCTCTTCAACAAATGGTGTTGGGAAAATTGGACAGATATATGCAAGAAAATGAAACTAGACTACCAACTTACACCATACACAAAAATAAACTCAAAATGGATAAAGTTCTTAAATGTACGACCGGAAACCATAAAAATTCTAGAAGAATCCAAAGGCAACAAAATCTCAGACATATCCCGAAGCAATTTCTTCACTGATACAGCTCCTAGGGCACTTGAAACTAAAGAAAAAATGAACAAATGGGACTACATCAAAATAAAAAGCTTCTGCACAGCAAAAGAAACCATCAACAAAACAACGAGAAAACCCACTGTGTGGGAAAACATATTTGCCAATGTCATATCTGATAAGGGCCTAATCTCCAAAATTTATAGGGAACTCATACAACTTAACAAAAGGAAGATAAACAATCCAATCCAAAAATGGGCAAAGGACCTAAATAGACACCTTTCAAAAGAGGACATTCAGAAAGCCAAGAGACATATGAAAACATGCTCAAAGTCACTAATCATCCGAGAGATGCAAATCAAAACAACAATGAGGTACCATCTCACACCTGTCAGACTGCCTATCATCAACAAATCCACAAACGACAAGTGCTGGAGAGGATGTGGAGAAAAAGGAACACTTGTGCACTGCTGGTGGGAATGCAGACTGATGCAGCCACTATGGAAAACAGTATGGAGTTTCCTCAAAAAACTAAAAATGGAACTCCCATTTGACCCTGTGATCCCACTTCTAGGAATATATCCCAAGAAACCGGAAACACCAATCAGTAAGGATATATGCACCCCTATGTTCATAGCAGCACAATTCACCATAGCTAAGATCTGGAAACAGCCTAAGTGCCCATCAGTAGATGAATGGATTAGAAAACAGTGGTACATCTACACAATGGAATACTATGCTGCTGTAAAAAGGAAGGAACTCTTACCATTTGCAACGTCATGGATGGAACTAGACAGCATTATGCTAAGTGAAATAAGCCAGTCAATAAAGGAAAAATACCACATGATCTCACTCATTCATGGACAATAGAGACCATTATAAACTTTTGAACATTAATAGATACAGAGGCAGAGCTGCCTCAAACAGATTGTCAAACTGTAGCGGGAAGGCCGGGGAGGGTTGGGGGGCAGGAGGTAGGGCGGTAAGAGATCAACTAAAGGACTTGTATGCATGCATATAAGCATAACCAATGGACATAAGACACTGGGGAGTAGGGGAGGCTAGGGGACTGTCTAGGGCGGGGGGATAAAATGGACACATATGTAATACCCTTTGTAATACTTTAAGAAATAAAAAATAAATAAATAAATAAATAAAGTAGGATGTTCAAGTTGAAGACTGACCTCAGTATGTTCACTGCAACATTGAAACAGGGATAAACACAAACCAATCAAATTAACGATAGTAGACATTGCAAAATAAATAGTTATTTCAAATTTAAGGAATGCTGGCTCACAGACACAAAGATTGAATGAATTCTATCTATGTTGACACAGAAAAATCGCCAGGTATAATATAAAGTGAGGTAAACTTTGGTGCTTTTAGTGCAATACTACTTAATTCTAAAAGAATAATTTTTTAACATTTAAATGTTTCCTAGGATATATTTTCATTTAACTTTATAATGAAAACATAGATTCTATGTCTATCAGAGCAAATGATAATGGTAGGAAATGATAATGGTAGGAAATGCCTATTTAAGGGAGGTTGTATTCACGTAAAGAACATTAAGGTATCTCTTTTGTTTGCAGTATTTTTTACAAGAATGTTTCCATGTTTTACATCTATATAAAAGAAATTTTTAAAAATTCTTTTAATAATGTGCCCTATTCAAATGAAAGCAAGAAGATAGTTGCTGAAAGAAACGTCTAAGTCAGAGTGTATTTCACCAGTAATTCTTAACTTGTGCTGTCATGCCCACAATGCTTCTTGAAATTTCTTCTGCATACAAAACATCTGGTGTTTTAGTTAAGTTTCAGATTCTCATTCCGTAACCATTGGGCCTTTACCTTTGGTTATGAAGCAGGACTTACTTTGGGGCAATCTTATGGTCCACATGTTCAATATTCATTTCAGCCCAGATGGTGTGGCTCAGGGGTTGAGTATCGACCAAGGAACCAAGAGGTCACAGTTTGATTCCCAGTAAGGGGACATGTCCCGGTTGCAGGCTCAGTCCCCAGTAGGGGGCATGTAGGAGGCAGCTGATCAATGATTCTCTCTCATCATTGATGTTTCTATCTCTTTCTCCCTCTCCTTTTGTCTCTGAAATCAAATTGTATTTTTTAAATATATATTTATTTCAAAAAAACTCTCAAATTGATACCTAAATTGGCTCACAATTCATTAATCCACCTCCCATATCAACCCAATGCAATGAAAAAGAAAGAAAAAGAGATACAAGTACTTGAAAGAAAGATACAAAGCAGTTATTATTTGTAAAAGGCACCATTGTCTACCAAGAAAACTTAAGAGTTCTCCAGAAATATTGAGAGGTCTGTAACATGCCTATATGAAGATCAACATCCAAAATGCAATAGTTTTCAAACAAAAACAAACTCATAGATACAGAAAACAGATTGGTGGTTACCAGAGATGAAGGGAGCGGGGAGGACAAAATGTGTAAGGGGAGTCAATTGCATGGTGATGAATGAAAAGTAGAACTTTGGTGGTAAGCATGCTATAATGTGTACAGATGTTAAATTTTAATGTTGTACACCAAAAATTATATAATGTATTAATCAGTGTAGTACTCAATAAAAAAAATCTTATATAAAAAAATATAAAACAATGCAATGGTTTTTTGTCAAAGGAAATCGTGTTAAAATACAAGGGGATAGCCAGAACCGGTTTGGCTCAGTGGATAGAGCGTCGGCCTGCGGACTCAGGGGTCCCGGGTTCGATTGCAGTCAAGGGCATGTACCTTGGTTGCGGGCACATCCCCGGGGGGCGAGTGCAGGAGACAGCTGATCGATGTTTCTCTCTCATCGATGTTTCTGGCTCTCTATCCCTCTTCCTTCCTCTCTGTAAAAAATCAATTAAAAAAAAAATACAAGGGGACAAACTGTAACTTATCTTCAGTTTGTCGCATATGGCTTTCCAATAATCCCAGCACCATTTTTTGAAGAAGAGTTCTTTTCTCCATTGTGTGTTTTTGACTCCTTTGTCAAAAATTATTTGCCCATATACCTGTGGTTTTATTTCTGGGCTCTCAATTCTGTTCCATTGGTCTGTGTGTCTGTTCTTGTGCCAATACTCATGCTGTTTTGATTATAGTAGCTCTGTAATATATTTTGAAGTCAGGTAGTGTGAAACCTCCTGATTCATTCTTTTTTCTCAGTGTTGCTTTAGCTGTTCGGGGTCTTCGTTGTTATATAAAAATCTGATGATTTTTTTTGTTCTATTTTATTATTATTATTATTACTAGAGGCCTGGTGCACAAAAATTTGTGCACTCGGGGGGGAGAGGAGGTCCCTCAGCCCAGCCTGTGCCCTCTCACAGTCTGAGACCCCTCAGGAGACAATGACCTGCTGGTTTAGGCCTGCTCCCGGGTGCCAGAGGGCAGGCCCAATCCCTAGGTGCAGCCCCTGGTTGGGCTCAGAGCAGGGCCGATTGGGGAGTTGGGGCGCCACCCCCTGTCATGCACAGAGTAGGGCAGATCTGGAGGTTGTGATGCCACCCCTAGTCACGCTCAGGGTAGGACCAATTGGGGGGTTGGGGCACTTCCCCCTGTCACACTCAAGGCAGGGTCGATAGAGAGATTGAAGTGCCACACCCTGTCATGCACAGAGCAGGGCCAATCAGGGGTTGAGGAGATCCCCTCTGTCACACACAGAGCAGGGTCCATCAGGGGGTTGAGGAGCTCCCCCCTGTCACTCACAGAGTAGGGCCGATAGGGGAGTTGGGGCACCGTCCCCTGTCATACACAGAGCAGGGCGGATCAGGGGGTTGGGGCACCGCCCTCTATCACCCACAGAGCAGGGCCGATCAGGGGGTTGGGGTGCCGCCACTGTCACACTCACGGCAGGGCCGATGGGGAGGTTATGGCTCTACCCCGTCACACACAGAGCAGGGCCCGTGGGGGGTGGAGGGGATTGAGGCACCACACCCTGTCACACACAGAGCTGCAGGGCGATCAGGGGGTTTGGTCTCTGCCCCCTTTCAAGCAGATCCCAGAGCCGGGAGGCCTTGCAGCTCCGCTGATCCCAGTGCTGGGAGGCATATTACCCTTTTACTATATAGGATAGAGGCCTGGTGCATGGGTGGGGGCCTGCTGGTTTGCCCTGAAGGGTTTCCTGGATCAGGGTGGGGGTGCCCACTGGGGTGCCTGGCCAGCCTGGATGAGGGGATGATGGCTGTTTGCAGCTGATCACACCCCGTTCAGGGTGGGGGTCCCCACTGGGGTGCCTGGCCAGTCTGGGTGAAGGCATGATGGCTGTTTTCAGGCTGGAAGGTGACTGAAGCTCCCCACCTGTCCTTTTTTTCTTTTTGTTTTTTCTGGGCAAGCTTTAGCTCTGAGGCTTGGCTCCAGCTCTGAGGCCTCAGCTGCTGAAAGCAGGTATCTGGTTTGTTTGGGTTCTATAATTGTAACACTGTTGCGGTCGTGCTCACTCCAGCTCTGAGAACCCAGCTGGCTGAAAGCAGGGATCTGCATTTGTTCTATAATTGAAACAATGTTGCGGTCCTGCTAGCTGAAGCCTGGCTGGCTGAAAGCAGGTCTCTGGGGTTTTGTTTAGCTTCTATATTTGTAACAATGTTTCTTAAACTGCAAGTTCAGAGGACGGCAAGGCAGGCGGGGAACGTTGGTTTCCTCCATCACTGAAGCAAGTAAGCCTGCTGTTCACTTCAAGCTACCTAGCTGCCGGCCGCCATCTTGGTTGGCAGTTATTTTGCATATCGCCCTGATTAGCCAATGGGAAGGGTAGCGGAGGTACAACTAATTACCATGTTTCTCTATTATTAGATAGGATTATTATTACATTGTGATTGTGATGGAGATTGCATTAACAATCCTCTTCCAGATGTCCACCTGCAAAACTCAAAAATGTTTATTCACAAAGATATCTGCACCCCTATGTCCATTGCAGCTTTATTCACAGTGGTCAAGACATGGAGACAACAAAGTGTCCTTCAATAGAGAATTAGATAAAGAGTATATGGTACATATATACTGTGGAATACTACTCAGCCATAAGAAAATATGAAATACTGCCTTTGTGATAACATGAGAACATTATAATAAGTGACATAATTCAGTCAGGAAGCTAAGAACCATATACTTTTACTCATATGTGGGATATGAAACCATGATTCATAGACACAGACACACAACAGTATGGTGGTTACCAGAGGGAAGGGTGTCAAGGGATAGTAAAAGTTATAAAGGGAACCAAATATATGGTGACGGAAGATGATTTAACTTTGGGTGATGGGCACACAATGCAATATACAGATCATGTATCATAGAAATAAACAATAGAAATTTGTTAACCAATGTCACCCCAATAAATTTAATTTTAAAAATACAATAAGAAACCCATTTAAATATTTAAAACAAAACTTCAACAATAACTGAAAACATATGAGAAATGCAAAAAAGTTCTCAGGGACAGTACTATAAAGTATAACTAAAAAATCATGACCTACATAAAGATAGAATTACTAGTATACTGACGAGGCGGGAAAACATTAATGTTATAAGAAAGCTATTTGAATTCTGGGCGAGTCTCTGGGGACCTTGACTCATACGGGAGAAGCGGGACTCTCTGGCATCAGTCGGAACTAGAGGGAAGCTTTCTCTCAGAGGTACTTGCAGCAATTGCTGGGACACTGAGAAGCGGGGCCTCTGAAGGCAGGACTGAGAGCAGCCATAACTGCTCGCTCTGCCCGCCCTGTTGATTCCTTGGGACCCATCCCGCCCAAGCCTTGCACGGAGGCATTTGCTGGATAGCTTCAGGCAGAGGCTAGATTAGCACCTCCCTAGAGCTCCAGGACAGAAGTTCTCCCACTGCAGACACAGCTGATTCTCACAGCCAATTGGCCTGGAAGCCAATCCCGCCCAGTGTTACTTACAACAATCAAGGCTTAACTACAACAAGACTGTGCACAAAGACCACAAGGGGGAGCACCAAGAGTGTCCTCCTCAGGTAATTGGGGAGGCTGAACCACTGGGCCCCAGAGGACACCTAGCACAGAAAACCACTTTATCAACACAGGGAAGCATAAAAAATGCGGAGACAAAGAAACAGGACACAAATGACATAAATGGAGGAAAGCAAACTGCTGGATATAGAGATCAAAACCACAGTTTTAAGGTTTTTCAAGAGTTTTCTAGAAACTGCCGATAAATGTAGTGAGATACTCAAGAAATCTAGTGAGACCCTCGATGTTGTGATAAAGGACCAACTAGAAATTAAGCATACACTGACTGAAATAAAGAATATTATACACACTCCCAACAGCAGACCAGAGGAGCGCAAGAATCAAGTCAAAGATTTGAAATGCGAAGAAGCAAAAAACACCCAACTGGAAAAGCAAAATGAAAAAAGAATCCGAAAATACGAAGATAGTGTAAGGAGCCTCTGGGACAGCTTCAAGCATACCAACATCCGAATTATAGGGGTGCCAGAAGATGAGAGAGAGCAATATATTGAAAACCTATTTGAAGAAATAATGACAGAAAACTTCCCCCACCTGGTGAAAGAAATAGACTTACAGGTCCAGGAAGCGCAGAGAACCCCAAACAAAAGGAATCCAAAGAGGACCACACCAAGACACATCATAATTAAAATGCCAAGAGCAAAAGACAAAGAGAGAATCTTAAAAGCAGCAAGAGAAACCCAGTTACCTACAAGGGAATACCCATACGACTGTCAGCTGATTTCTCAACAGGAACTTTGTAGGCCAGAAGGGAGTGGCAAGAAATATTCAAAGTGATGAATACCAAGAACCTACAACCTAGATTACTTTACCCAGCAAAGCTATGAATCAGAACTGAAGGTCAGATAAAGAGCTTCACAGATGAGGAAAAGCTAAAGGAGTTTATCACCACCAAACCATATTATATGAAATGCTGAAAGGTATCCTTTAAGAAGAGGAAGAAGAAGAAAAAGGTAAAGATACAAATTATGAACAACAAATACACATCTATCAACAAGTGAATCTAAAAATCAAGTGAATAAATAATCTGATGAACAGAATGAACTGGTGATTATAATAGAATCAGGGGCATAGAAAAGGAATGGACTGACTATTCTTGTGGGGGGGGAGGGATGTGGGGGATTCGGGAAAAGACTGGACAAAAATCGTTCACCTATGAAAGAGGATAGTGGGTTGGGAGTGAGGGCAGAGGGTGGGTGGGAACTGGGTGGAGGGGAATTATGGGGGGGAAAAAGAGGAACAAATGTAATAATCTGAACAATAAAGATTTAATAAAAATAAAAAAAAGAAAGAAAGAAAGCTATTTAATCCAAATTAATCTTCACAGTAAACGCAATCACAATGAAAGTCCCAAGTCATTTTTTACAGAACTTCATAAAACTATAAGTTTACACAGAAAAAAAATGTGAAAAAAGACACAGAACAGTTGTAAACAATAATAAGAAATCAAGTGTTCACATTGGCCATTTTTCACCCTCTGCTTTGTCTTGACCATACTTAAATCAGGTTTCACTTTTCATACAGGCCAGGTCCCTGAATTCTGCTTGCCCACCAGCGTGAATAACCACACGCAAACAAGTACAATATGCTACTCTCACCAGTTTCTGTTGGGAACTAGATGACCACAGAAAACCCATTTTCTGTCCAAATCTCTGATGATTTCCCCTTATTGTTCAAGCTTCCCCTCCAAAGGTTCTGCTAAATTTTTGCCTACTTTCTTCTTTACCATGTAAAAGACAAATCTTCTTCTACATAACTTTGAAACACAGATTTCTGAGGATCAGAGAATTCTCCCTTCTAGAATAGGCTTTCAAATTGAAGTCTCCCCTTCTCCAAGTTCACATTTGGATTTATTTTATATAAAACAAAGATTTAGCCCCAAGTGGTTTGGCTCAGTGGATAGAGCGTTGGCCTGCAAACTGAAAGGTCTCAGGTTCGATTCCGGTCAAGGGCATGTACATTGGTTGCAGGCACATCCCCGGTAGGGGGTATGCAGGAGGCAGCTGATCGATGCTTCTCTCTCATCGATGTTTCTAACTCTCTTTCCCTCTCCCTACCTCTCTGCAAAAAATCAATAAAACATATTTTAAAAAAACAAAAAAAACAAAGATTTGCCTCAAAATGCCAAAAAAAAAAAAAACCCACAAAACTATGGCATTTTTAAAAGTGTGGTATTATTCCAGGAATATAGAAATGAACCAATGAAACAAAATAAAGAATACATCCTATGTAGCAATATAATAATAGAAATAGCACTTCAAATCAATGTGTGAAAATGACATGTAAAGTCAGGGAAATAACAATGTTCTCTCCAATAAATGGGATCAGGACAACAGGCTCCTCTTTTAGGAAATATTATTTACTGAACAATTTCCTGCTATATGAAAATCTACCAAAATTATTTTTTTCCTTTTTGTAATTTATTATTGTTGCCAATGGGAATAGGATCCTTTCGCAAAGTCATGAGAAAAGGATGTTGTGGGACTCAAGCACTGGAGAGTGAGGTTTAGTGGTAAGATTCATTGGGGTTGAAATAAATGGGTGTGGCCAGGTTCCCAATGTCTCATTTCTGTCTGTCCCACTGTAGAAAAAGTCCTGCCTTGTCTTCATCAAGCCCAGAGAAAAGCCAGGGACCAAAACTTCTGCATGATTGGTTCATTCCAGTTCAGTCCCTGTCCCCACCTGGCGAGCTTAGTTTCTGTTCTCAGTTGCATTTTGGCTGACACTGTGTTGTTGTACCCGCACTTGGAGCCCATACAGACTCCACATGTTCCAGGCAGCTGCTAGGGCTTGGTGGCTGCTAGGGGAAGACAATGCCCACATTAACAGGGAGAGCTCGTGCTACCAAGGGAGAGGGAGAGCTTTGTTAAGTTTGGGTTATTATCTCAGGCTTGGGAAGGACTGGGCACCCTTTCAAAATAACTAATCAACTTCCCAATCTTTTGTGGGCTGGCTTTGGGTTCTCCCCCTAGTCAATCCATTTCCTAGATCCTCCAGGATTCTGTGTCCCTTATCCAATCCCATCCTTTTCCCAGGCTCTGCTCCTAATGCTTGCCATCTTAGTGCCTACTGTGCATGCCTCAAAGAGGAAGGACCTCCCCTTGTGCCATCTTCACTTTTACACGAGTACTTACCTACCCCTGTTGCATTTTGACTTCTATTGGGCGTGCACCCAGCAGAGAAATACTATGAACAACTCTACTCTAAAAAACTAGACAACCTGGAGGAAATGGACATATTCCTAGAAAAATGCAATCTTCCAAAACTCAATCCAGAGGATTCTAAAAATCTCAACAGGCCAATAACGAAGAAATTGAAGCAGTCATCAAAAAGCTCCCAGCAAACAAAAGCCCAGGACCAGATGGCTTCACAGGGGTGTTTTACCAAACATTCAAGGAAGAACTAAAACATATACTCCGCCGACTATTCCAAAAAATTCAAGAAGAAGGAACACTTCCTAGCTCATTCTATGATGCCAGCATCACCCTAATACCAAAACGAGATAGAGACAACACAATGAAAGAGAATTATACGCCAATATCCCTCATGAACATAGATGCCAAAATACTCAACAAAATTCTAGCAAATCGGATCCAGCAATACATCAGAAAGGTCATACACCATGACCAAGTAGGATTCATACCAGGGATGCAAGGATGGTACAATATCTTCAAATCAATACACATGATTCATCACATAAACAAATTGAGAGATAAAAAGCACATAGTCATATCAATTGATGCAGAAAAAGCTTTTGACAAAATTCCACACCCTTTCTTTTTTTCTTTTTTTTTATTGCTTAAAGTATCAACACCCTTTCTTGATAAAAACTCTCAGCAAGGTAAAAATAGAAGGATCATACATCAACATAATAAAAGCCACATATGACAAACCCACAGCCAATATCATAATCAATGGGCAAAAACTAAAACCATTTCCCCTGAGAAGAGGAACAAGACAGGGATGCCCACTCTCACCACTCCTGTTCAACATAGTACTGGAAGTACTAGCCATTGTGATCAGACAAGAAGAAGAAATAAAAGACATCTAAATTGGAAAAGAAGAAGTAAAACTGTCCTTATTTGCAGATGACATGATACTGTACATAGAAAACCCTAAAGACTCCATCAAAAAATTATTAGACTTAATAAATGAATTCGGCAATGTAGCAGGATACAAAATTAATGCCAAGAAATCTAAGGCATTTCTTTACACCAATAGTGAACTTACAGAAAGTGAGACTAAAAAAGCAATCCCATCTACCATCGCACCAAAAGAATTAAGCTACCTAGGAATAAACTTAACTAAGGAGGTAAAAGACTTATATGCAAAAAACTACAGGACACTGAAAAAAGAGATAGAGGAGGACATAAACAGTTGGAAGATCATACCATGTTCATGGATTGATATAATCAACATCATCAAAATGTCCATAGTACCCAAAGCTATCTATAGTTTCAATGCAATCCCCATTACATTACCAACGGCATATTTCACAGATCTAGAATGAACGTTCCAAAAATTCATCTGGAATAAAAAAAGACATTGAATAGCTGCAGCAATCCTGAGAAAGAAGAACAAAGTAGGTTGGATCTCAATACCAGATACCGAACTGTATTACAAAGGCACTGTTCTTAAAACAGCTTGGTATTGGCACAAGAACAGACATATAGATCAATGGAATAGAATAGAGAACCCAGAAACCTACCCAAACCACTATGCCCAATTAATATTCGACAAAGGAGGCAAGAGCATACAATGGAGTCAAGACAGTCTCTTCAATAAATGGTGTTGGGAAAATTGGACAGATGCATGCAAAAAGATGAAACTAGACCACCAACTTACACCATTCACAAAAATAAACTCAAAATGGATAAAAGACTTAAACGTAAGACGGGAAATCATAAAAATACTAGAGGAATCCATAGGCAACGAAATTGCAAACATATGTCAAAGGAATTACTTCTCTGATAATGCTCCTAGGAAATTGGAAACTAAAGAGAAAATAAACAAATGGGACTACAGTAAAATAAAAAGCTTTTGCACAGCAAAGGAAAGGAAACCAACAACAAAACAACAAGAAGACCCACTGCATGGGAGAACATATTTGCCAATGATATCACCAATAAGGGTTTAATCTCCAACATTTACAAGGAACTAGACCACCAACTCACACCATACCCAAAAATAAACTCAAAATGGATAAAAGACTTAAATGTAAGACGGGAAACCATAAAAATACTAGAGGATTCCACAGGCAGCGAAATCTCAAACATATGTTGAAGGAATTTCTTCTCTGATACTGCTCCTAGGGAATTGGAAACTAAAGAGAAAATAAACAAATGGGACTACATTAAAATAAAAAGCTTTTTTTTTTTCTTCAAATATACTCCATTGATTTTCCACAGAGAGGATGGGAGAGAGACAGAGAGTCAGAAACATCAATGAGAGAGAAACATCGATCAGCCGCCTCCTGCACATCCCCCACTGGTGATGTGCCCGCAACCCAGGCACATGCCCTTGACCAGAATCGAACCCGGGACCCCTCAGCCCGCAGGCCGACGCTCCATCCACCAAGCCAAACCGCCCTCGGCTAAAATAAAAAGCTTTTGCACAGCAAAGGAAACCATTAACAAAACAACAAGAAGGCCCACTGCATGGGAGAACATATTTACCAATGATATCACTGATAAGGGTTTAATCTCCAACATTTACAGGGATCTCTTGCAACTTAACAATAGGAAGATAAACAATCCAATCAACAAATGGGCAATGGACCTAGATAGACACTTTTCAAAAGAGGACAAACAGAGGGCCAAAAGACATATGAAAACACGCTCAAAGTCACTAATTCTACGAGAGATGCAAATCAAAACAACAATGCGATGTCAACTCACACCTGTCAGATGGCTATCATCAACAAATCAACAAACAACAAGTGTTGGAGAGGATGTGGAGAAAAGGGAACCCTTCTGCACTGCTGGTGGGAATGCAGACTGGTGCAGCCACTATGGAAGACAGTATGGAGTTTCCTCAAAAAACTAAAAATGGAACTCCCATTTGACCCTGTGATCCCGCTTCTAGGCATATATACCAAGAATCCAGAAACACCAATCAGAAAGGATATATGCATCCATATGTTCATAGCAGCACAATTAACCATGGCTAAGATTTGGATACAGCCTAAGTGCCCATCAGCCCATGAATGGATTAGAAAACAGTGGTACATCTACACAATGGAATACTACGCTGCGGTAAAAAAGAAGGAACTCTTGCCTTTTGCAACAGCTTGCATGAAACTGTAGAGCATTATGCTAAGTGAAATAAGCCAGTCAGTGAGAGAAAAATTCCACATGATCTCACTCATTCATGGATAATAAAGACCATTATAAACTGATGAACAAAAATAAATACAGAGGCAGAGCAGCATTAAACAACCTGTCAAACTACAGCAGAAAGGCCGGGAAGGGTTGGGGGGGTAGAAGATCAACCAAAGGACTTGTATGCATGCATATAAGCATAACCAATGGACATAAGACCCTGGAGGTAGGGGAGGCCAGGGGATTGTCAAGGGCGGGGAAAAAAAGGAGACATATGTAATACTCTTTGTAATACTTTAAGCAATAAATAATTTTAAAAATATATAAAATAATAATAATAATTGTTATAATAATAATAAGGTCTGATTCTCTTTGCTCCTTTCCTTTATTAATATCTAGCTTCCTATAATAACACTATTACTTTTTATTTTTTTTCTCTTTTTTCTTTTTTTATTTGTCAATTGAAGTATACATTCAATGATAGTTATATTTTTTAAAACTAGAAAAATGAAGGATAATATCCTAGGCAAGACTAAAGCAAAACTCATACAGTAAATAATTGAAAAACTGGACCAAAATAAAAGTTTATGGTGACAGCACTCTCAATTTTATTTTTATTACAGTTGTAATGGGAAGGATATTTGCTCAGTTTACTATTAATGTTAGCACAGACATGAGATATCATCAAGCGAGACCAGTGTTCAAAGATACTCCTGTCCGTGGTGATCTAAAACTGTGCCATGAATAGGGTGTACCAGTTATCCTGGACCTAGTGCACAGCGTTCAACTCTTTGACTGCTGGCATCTTCAGTGTCTGTCCTCCCTGGCAACATAGTTATGGGTTCTTTTCCATGGGACAGCTCTGAGCTAGGCCAGTCCATTAGTAATCAGATTTCAGTCTGAAAGGGGCAGCTAGATTGTATCTTCTTTCCCTCGCCAAAGAAGAAAGGGGAAGTTTAGCAAAATATAAAATAGTATTTCAATAGTAACTGCCCTGCCGAAACCGGTTTGGCTCAGTGGATAGAGCATCGGTCTGCGGACTGAAGGGTCCCAGGTTCGATTCTGGTCAAGGGCATGTACCTGGGTTGCGGGCACATCCCCACTGGGAGATGTGCAGGAGTCGGCTGATCGATGTTTCTCTCTCATCGATGTTTCTGACTCTCTATCTCGCTCCCTTCCTCTCTGTGAAAAATCAATAAAATATATTTTTAAAAAAATAGTAACTGCCCTACTCCAACCAAACACCACAGAGAAAAACTGGCCAAACCCTTATCTTCATCAGCAAAGGTCAAGTGGGAAGTCCAGAGGTCTACCCTAACCCACCCGTAATGAAACACTCCCCGCTCCCCAATGGGTTTGTAGCAGAGAAGCAGCTGGGACTTTCATCACACCCAATAGTAAGGAGCTCCTCTCAGTCATTTCAGTAGAGGCCACGTGGGGAGCATTTTTCAAGGCCTCCTTATAACCCCAAGAAAGGGTGGTGTCAGCAAGATTGTGAGGGAGAGCTTCTAACTCCACCCAGCACTAACAAGGTATCCCTCCCCCACTGGAGTGTCAGTGGACCCAGACGGGGAATCTGGATTTCACCCTCAGTTCCAGCAACAAGAAGACAGCCCTTTTCCCCCTTGCCATGATGTCAGAGTAGCCTTCCAAAACAAGATTTTATTAAAATCCATGGATTTAAAACATAATACCTTAAATATCCAGTATACAACTTTTAAAAAATCATTATACCAAGAACCAGGGACATATCAACTTTAGATAACACAAATTAGAATTATTTGACAAGTATTTTAAAGCTGCCATCATAAAAAAATGTTTCAATGAGAAATAGCAAACAAACTTTTTAAACAAATGAAAAAATAGACAATCACAGCAAAAAAAAATAAAAAATTATATATATATATTTTTTAACAGGTGATATAATGAAGACAAAAATGGAAATTTTTAGACCTGAAAAACACAATAACTTAAGTGAAAGCTCTACTGGGCTTCCAGTCAAAATGGCAGTGTAAGTAAATGTGGTACTTGAATCACTCTCACAACCACATCAAAAGTACAACTAAACTACAGAACAATCATGATTCAGAACTGCCTGATATCAGGCTGAATGGAAGTCCAGCATCTAGGGATTTAAAGAAGAAACCACATTGAGACTGGTAGGAGTGGCAGAGACATGGAATGGGCTGGTCCCACACCCACCAGTGATGGTTTAAAAATGGGAGGTATATCTTGACTGCAGAGGCCCCAGCTGAGGACCCTCCCAGACCAGGGTTCCAGAGCCATGAATAGAAGTCCTCATAACTTCTACCTATAAAACTAATAGGAATTTTGGCTGCGTGAGGCAGAAGTTCCAGAAGTTTCAGGCATTCCTTCTAAAGAGCCCATACACAGCCTTACTTGGATTCACTCCCTCTGAGCTACAGTTCTGGGGCAGCAGCTTGAAAGAAACCAGAGAGATACAGGGAGGAACTGAATTTCCTGGCATCAGGGCAAGAGCTGCAGGGACAGCTTTCTCCCAAACAGAAGTGCTGGCATTAGCCATTGTTCCATTTCTGAGACACCCACACACCCACACAGAGCAGGCAGACCAGCACCATATCTGAGTCTCAATCAACATGGTACACACTCTTCACCTGCCCTGGTGATTCCCTGAGACCCTGCCCCACCCAATTTGCCAACCAATCCAAGCCATTTCCAGTAGCTTTTCCATACAACTGGCCTTTCTTGCCTCATGCTTCAACTTTCCTAAAATCTCTCAAACCAAAATGAAAATTTACTCAAAGCTATAATTTAGAACTGGAGAGATAAAGAGCTTCCCAGACAAGAAAAAACTAAAGGAGTTTATCACCACCAAACCAGGTATTACATGAAATGTTAAAGGGTTTACTTTGAGAAGAAGGGGAGGATCTAAAATATGAAAAATAAAATGGTAATAAATAGATATCTATCAATAACTGAATCTAAAAATTAAAATAGGAGAGAAACCAAGATGGTGGCATAGGTAAACACTGGAAATTGCTGCCTCGCACAACCACTTCAAAAATACAACTAACAGACAAAACGGACATCATCCAGAACCACAGGAAGGCTGGCTGAGTGGAAATTCTACAACTAGAAGGAAAGAGAAAAGCACACTGAGACTCAGAGGAGGTGTGGTGTGGAAGTAAAGTGCAGAAGTACGGAAGCGCACGCGGAAAGGGCTGGCAACTGAGGACATGGTTGTCTTTTTCAATCGTGAGGGAGTCACAAGCTCCCGGCTGCTCTGAACTCCAGTTCCGGGCAAGACTCTGGGGACCCAGACTCATACAGGAGAAACTGGACTGTCTGGCATCGGTCGGAACTCTAGGGCGGCCTTCTCTCAGAGGTACTTGCAGCGATTACCGGGACACTGAGAAGCGGGGCTTCTTAGGGTAGGACTGAGGAGCAGCCATAGCTGTTTGCTCCACCCTGTTGGTCCCCTGAGACCCCGCCCCACCCAAGCTGTGCACAGAGCTTTTGCATATGAAAAGTCTGGCCCTTTGCAATCTGAAAATTACCTAACAAACTGCAGCTGGGTCAGAGAGACCCAGAACTTCAAAAAGAAGGCCCAAGGCCCCACAGAAGCTTGCATTGCTTCACAACTAGGCTTCATCTGGGCACCTCCAAACCCCAAACAAAGAAGAGGAATCTGCAGATCTCTCCATAGCTCCTGCTGAGTAGCCTCAGGCAGAGGCTAAATTAGCACCTCCTTAGAGATCCAAGAGCCAGTGTACCCAGTGGTCAGAGTGGGACCATCCAGATTACAACTCCTCAGATCCATAAGGGACACACTCAGGGAGCAGACTCAGTGAGCACCAAAGCCCCACTGAAGCAAGTCTTTTTTTTTTAATTTTTTTTCCATGGGCTGTCAGGGAACTGAAGTCTGCTACTCAAGGATGAGCAGGAACTGCACTGGTCACCTAGATAAGGAAGGTGATCTGTGGAAGGTGTGTTGGGAGGGGATTGTTTTTTAAAAAATATTTTTATTGATTTCAGAGAGGGAGAGGGAGAGAGAGATAGAAACATCAAAGGTAAGAGAGAATCATTGATCCACTGCCCCCTGAATGCCCCCTACTGAGGATTGAGCCCTTGACTGTAATCAAACCCGGGACCCTTCAGTCCACAGGCCAACACTCTATCCACTGAGCCAAACCAGCTGGGCGGGAGAGGATTTTTAGTTGGGACATGGGAGACTCCCCAGTTTTACCAGATGTCAAGTCATCACATAGTATTTGACCTTACCTTTAGGCCATATGTAGAGGACAGTTCTTTTTTCCTTTTGGATATTGACATGTTTGGACATGATGGTTATAGTTAGAAGTGTAACATTAATTTTGCAACCATGAAGGGAAGCATTGTAGATATTTCAGCAATGTGGAGAAAAAAGAGAACAAGGCTGGGTTCCTGATGGCTTCTTTGAAGCTGCTGAAGTTTCCCTGAAACCTCCTACTTAAGGGAACTTAAGGGAAGTTTTCTGACGAAATTCAGGGAAAGATTCAGACTTCTTTTATATGACAATGAACCCTTATTGTAGAACCACTTTTAGTCTGTTATTCTGCCCCTTGTTGCTGAAGCATCCTTATGGGGAAGGCTGGATGCTTACTATCTGCCAGGGGCAAGTCCTTGTGATTTTATATGTGTAATGTCTTTCCTGTGACTGTTATGGTTATTGTCTTGCATTAGTTATGGTTATACTACATATAAGCATGGTGCAGAGTTCAACTTGGGCCAGAATGAATGACTAGAAAAATCAGAGAGGAAATTCCAATGGGAAGCTATTTAGTTCCTTCATCCTCCGCCTACCTCAAAAGGGCATCTGACTTTTACTCTTAAATAGAATTGAGACTGAAGCTCCCAACTGCTCCATTCTTTCTTTTTTTTAATTCTGGGCCAGCTTTAGCTCTGGCTCCACCTCTTAGGCCTCCGCTGCTGAAAGCAGGTTTCTGGCCTTTGTTTACCTTCTGTATTTGAAACAGTGTTGCGATCCTGCTGGCTGAAGCCCAGCGACTAAAGCAGGTTTCTGGGGTTTTGTTTAGCTTCTATATTTGTAACATAGTTGCTTAGAGTTGCAGCTCAGAGGCAGGCAGCGGCAGGTGGGGAACGTTGGAGTCCTCCGTCACTGAAGCAAGCAAGCCTCATTTTCGCTTTAAGCTGCCTGGCTGCCGGCCGCCATCTTGGCTGGCAGTTAATTTGCATATTGCCCTGATTAGCCAATGGGAAGGGTAGCAGTCGTACACTAATCACCATGTTTCTCTTTTATTAGATAGGATAAATCCAAATGTGAACTTGGATAAGGGGAGACTTTAATTAGAAAGACTATTCCAGAAGGGAAAATTCTCTGATCCTCAGAAATCTGTGTTTCAAAGTAATGTAGAAGAAGATTTGTCTTTTACATGGTAAAGAAGAAAATAGGCAAAAAATTTAGCAGAATCTTCAGATGGGAAGCTTGAAGAATAAGGGGAAATCATCAGAGATTTGGATAGAAAATGGGTTTTCTGTGGTCATCTAGTTCCCAAGAGAAACTGGTGAGAGTAGCATATTGTACTTGTTTTGCGTGTGGTTGTTCAGGCTGGTGGGAAAGCAGAATTCAGGGGTCTGGCCTGTATGAAAAGTGAAACCTGATTTAAGTATGGTCAAGACAAAGCAGAGGGTGAAAAATGGGCAATGTGAACACTTGATTACTTATTATTGTTTACAACTGTTCTGTGTCTTCTTTCACATTTTTTTTCTGTGTAAACTTATAGTTTTATGAAGTTCCGTAAAAAATGTCTTGCGACTTTCATTATGATTGCATTTACTGTGAAGATTAATTTGGATTAAATAGCTTTCTTTCTTTCTTTCTTTTTTATTAAATCTTTATTATTCCGATTATTACATTTGTTCCTCTTTTTCCCCCCCATAATTCCCCTCCACCCAGTTCCCACCACACCCTCCGCCCTCACTCACTACTCACTGTCCTCTTTCATAGGTGAGCCATTTTTGTCCAGTCTTTTCCCGCATCCCCCACATCCCTTCCGCCCCCCCCCCCAAGAATAGTCAGTCCATTCCCTTTCTATGCCCCTGATTCTATTATAATCACCAGTTCATTCTGTTCATCAGATTATTTATTCACTTGATTTTTAGATTCACTTGTTGATAGATGTGTATTTGTTGTTCATATTTGTATCTTTATCTTTTTCTTATTCTTCCTCTTCTTAAAGGATACCTTTCAGCATTTCATATAATACTGGTTTGGTGGTGATGAACTCCTTTAGCTTTTCCTTATCTGTGAAGCTCTTTATCTGACCTTCAATTCTGAATGATAGCTTTGCTGGGTAAAGTAATCTTGGTTGTAGGTTCTTGGCATTCATCACTTTGAATATTTCTTGCCACTCCCTTCTGGCATGCAAAGTTTCTGTTGAGAAATCAGCTGACAGTCATATGGATACTCCCTTGTAGGTGACTGACTTTCTTTCTCTTGCTGCTTTTAAGAGTCTCTCTTTGTCTTTTGCTCTTGGTATTTTAATTATGATGTGTATTAGTGTGGTCCTCTTTGGATTCCTTTTGTTTGGGGTTCTCTGCGCTTCCTGGACCTGTAAGTCTATTTCTTTCACCAGGTGGGGGAAGTTTTCTGTCATTATTTCTTCAAATAGGTTTTCAATATATTGCTCTCTCTCATCTTCTGGCACCCCTATAATTCGGATGTTGGTATGCTTGAAGCTGTCCCAGAGGCTCCTTACACTATCTTCGTACTTTTGGATTCTTTTTTCATTTTGCTTTTCCGGTTGGGTGTTTTTTGCTTCTTCGCATTTCAAATCTTTGAGTTGATTCTTGCGCTCCTCTGGTCTGCTGTTGAGAGTCTGTATAATATCCTTTATTTCAGTCAGTGTATGCTTAATTTCTAGTTAGTCCTTTATCACAACATCGAGGGTCTCACTAGATTTCTTGAGTATCTCACTACATTTATTGGCAGTTTCTAGAAAACTCTTGAAAAACCTTAAAACTGTGCTTTTGATCTCTATATCCAGCAGTTTGCTTTCCTCCATTTATGTCATTTGTGTCCTGTTTCTTTGTCTCCACATTTTTTATGCTTCCCTGTGTTGATAAAAAGGTTTTCTATGCTAAGTGTCCTCTGGGGCCCAGTGGTTCAGCCTCCCCAATTACCTGAGGAGGACACTCTTGGTGCTCCCCTTTGTGGTCTTTGTGCACAGTCTTGTTGTAGTTAAGCCTTGATTGTTGTAAGTAACACTGGGAGGGATTGGCCTCCAGGCCAATTGGCTGTGAGAATCAGCTGTTTCTGCAGTGGGAGAATTTCTGTCCTGGAACTCTAGGGAGGTGCTAATCTAGCCTCTGCCTGAGGCTATCCAGCAAATGCCTCTGTGCAAGGCTTGGGCGGGGCAGGTCCCAAGGAATCAACAGGGCGGGCAGAGTGAGCAGTTATGGCTGCTCTCAGTCCTGCCTTCAGAGGCCCCGCTTCTCAGTGTCCCAGCAATTGCTGCAAGTACCTGTGAGAAAAAGCTGCCCTCCAGTTCCGACCGATGCCAGACAGTCCCGCTTCTCCCATATGAGTCAAGGTCCCCAAAGACTCGCCTGGAACTCAAAAAGCTTTCTTATAACATTAACATTTTCCCACCTCTTCAGTATACTAGTAATTCCGTCTTTATGTAGGTCATGATTTTTTAGTTACACTTTATAGTACTGTCCCTGAGAACTTTTTTACATTTCTCATATGTTTCCAGTTATTGTTGAAGTTTTGTTTTAAAAATTTAAATGGGTTTCTTATTGAATTTTTTAAATATATTTTATTGATTTTTTACAGAAAAGAAGGGAGAGGGATAGAAAGTCAGAAACATCGATGAGAGAGATCAATCAGCTGCCTCCTGCATGCCCCCCAGTGGGGACGTGCCTGCAACCAAGGTACATGCCCTTGACCGGAATCGAACCCAGGACCCTTGAGTCCGCAGGACGATGCTCTATCCACTGAGCCAAACCGGTTTGGCCTTATTGTATTTTTAATTTAAATTTATTAGGGTGACATTGGTTAATAAATTTCAAGTGTTTATTTCTATGACACATGATCTGTATATTATATTGTGTGCCCACCACCCAAAGTTAAATCATCTTCTGTCACCATATATTTGCTTCCCTTTATAACTTTTACTATCCCTTGACACCCTTCCCTTGGTAACCACCATACTGTTCTCTGTCTGTATCTATGAATCATGGTTTCATATCCCACATATGAGTAAAAGCATATGGTCCTAAGCTTCCTGACTGAATTATGTCACTTATTATAATGTTCTCATGTTGTCACAATGGCAGTATTTCATATTTTCTTATGGCTGAGTAGTATTCCATAGTATATATGTACCATATATTCTTTATCTAATCCTCTATTGAAGGACACTTTGTTGTCTCCATGTCTTGACCACTGTGAATAAAGTTGCAATGGACATAGGGTACGGATATCTTTG
This sequence comes from Myotis daubentonii, assembly GCF_963259705.1. Classification (NCBI taxonomy): domain Eukaryota; kingdom Metazoa; phylum Chordata; class Mammalia; order Chiroptera; family Vespertilionidae; genus Myotis; species Myotis daubentonii. The sequence goes on along the minus strand of NC_081844.1, from coordinate 24,395,368 downwards.
TGAATAAACATTTTTGAGTTTTGCAGGTGGACATCTGGAAGAGGATTGTTAATGCAATCTCCTTCAAAATCACAATGTAATAATAATAATAATAATAATAATAATAATAATAATAATATAGAACAAAAAATCATCAGATTTGTATATAGCAATAAAGACCCCGAACAGCCAAAGCAATCCTGAGAAAAAAGAATGAAGGAGGAGGTTTCACACTACCTGACTTCAAAATATATTACAGAGCTACTATAATCAAAACAGCATGGGTATTGGCACACGAACAGACACACAGACCAATGGAACAGAATTGAGAACCCAGAAATAAAACCACAGGTATATGGGCAAATAATTTTTGATAAAGGAGTCAAAACCACACAATATAGAAAAGAAAGCTCCTTCAATAAATGGTGCTGGGAGAATTGGAAAGCCATATGCGACAAACTGAAGATAAGTTACAGTTTGTCCCCTTGTATTTTAACACGATTTCCTTTGATAAAAAACCATTGCATTGTTTTATATTTTTTATATAAGATTTTTTTTATTGAGTACTACACTGATTAATAACATTATATAATTTTTGGTGTACAATATTAAAATTTAACATCTGTACACATTATAGCATGCTTACCACCAAAGTTCTACTTTTCATTCATCACCATACAATTGACTCCCCTTACACATTTTGTCCTCCCCCCTCCCTTCATCTCTGGTAACCACTAATCTGTTCTCTTTATCTATGAGCCTGTTTTTGTTTGAAAACTATTGCATTTTGGACGTTGATCTTCATATAGGCATGTTACAGACCTCTCTATATTTTCTGGAGAACTCTTAAGTTTTCTTGGTAGACAATGATGCCTTTTACAAAAAATAACTGCTTTGTATCTTTCTTTCAAGTACTTGTATCTCTTTTTATTTCTTTTTCATTGCATTGGGTTGATTTGGGAGGTTGAATAATGAGTTGTGAGCCAATTCATGTATCAATTTGAGTTTTTTGAAATAAATATATATTTAAAAAATACAGTTTGATTTCAGAGAGGAATGAAAGAGATAGAGACATCAATGATGAGAGAGAATCATTGATCAGCTGCCTCCTACATGCCCCCTACTGGGGACTGAGCCTGCAACCTGGGCATGTCCCCTTACTGGGAATCAAACTGTGACCTCTTGGTTCCTTGGTCGATACTCAACCCCTGAGCCACACCATCTGGGCTGAAATGAATATTGAACATGTGGACCATAAGATTGCCCCAAAGTAAGTCCTGCTTCATAACCAAAGGTAAATGCCCAATGGTTATGGAATGAGAATCTGAAACTTAACTAAAACACCAGATGTTTTGTATGCAGAAGAAATTTCAAGAAGCATTGTGGGCATGACAGCACAAGTTAAGAATTAGCGGTGGAATACACTATGCCTTAGACTTTTCTTTTCAGCAACTATCTTCTTGCTTTCATTTGAATAGGGCACATTATTAAAAGAATTTTTAAAAATTTGTTTTATATAGATGTAAAACATGAATAAATTCTTGTAAAAAATACTTCAAACACAAGAGATACCTGAATGTTCTTTACGTGAATACAACCTCCCTTAAATAGGCATTTCCTACCATTATCATTTGCTCTGATAGACATAGAACCTATGTTTTCATTATAGAAGTTAAATTAGAATATATCCTAGGAAACACTTAAATGTTAAAAAATTATTCTTTTAGAATTAAGTAGTATTGCACTAAAAGCACCAAAGTTTACCTCACTTTATATTATACCTGGTGATTTTTCTGTGTCAACATAGATAGAATTCATTCAATCTTTGTGTCTGTGAGCCAGCAGTCCTTAAATTTGAAATAACTATTTATTTTGCCATGTCTTACTATCGTTCATTTGATTGGTTTGTGTTTATCCCTGTTTCAATGTTGCAGTGAACATACTGAGCTCAGTCTTCAACTTGAGCATCCTACTTTAGAGGCCTTTAAGAGTAGAGGCAACTTTTTGTGGCCTGGTAGATAAAAAAGACCTGATATGGCATTCACTCCCTTGCTGCTGATTCTTGGATGTTGGTGCCCTCTGAATCTGGAACCAGAAGCTTATGACTGAGAAGCGTGGGAACCAGTCATAGGCTTCCTGTATCTTGAAATCCCAGATAGTGGATCTGTACTCAGAGAAATTGAAACTGTGGTATCTGGTGTCCAGGAATCAGGGAACAGGATTAGTAAGTTCAAGGCTTAGTCGTTTGGGATACTGAGAAATCGGAAAATGGAAGTTCCATGAGTGGTAGATGCACTAGTAAGAAGTTGGAAGAATGTAGAGCTTGGGAAGGAATTGGAGAGTTGGAGAATGGGGAAGACTATTCTAATTATTCTAATATTTTGTTAGCCTTATCATTGAATTTTAGGATTTCTTTGTGTGATGCAGATATGAATCTCTTATTAACAAGCAATGTTTTATCTTGTTTTCAGACAAAATTTTAAAAAATTAAATTTGTTCAGGTGACATTGGTGAATAAGATTATATAGGTTTTGAGCATACACTTTGATGATACTTGATCTCAATTTTGCATTGTGTGCCTACTACCCAAGGTCAAACAATCTTCCATCACTTCAGACTTTTAAAATGGTGTCTTATCATCTAGATACTTTTATTTAAGTAGTGAATCTTATAAGTTTTTTCCCCTGTGCCTTTGGATTTTGATGAACAGGATGTTGTTAATGAAATTTTAAATTGTGGCTTCTACTTTCTTTGAAATTTACCATATGTTCGTAGTATTGTCCACTTTTCCCAGTAAAACATGGTTTTCTTAACTTTGAGGGTAACAGAAGAGAACATGAATTTCCAGTTAAAATTTATTTTTTCTTTATGTCTTATATGTTGCTATAGAAACTTTCCTGTTTCGAATAGTAAAAAGGAAGATACCTATTTTTAGCACATGCATAATGTAAGGGAGTTTAGAACAGAGTTTCTCAAGCTCAGCATTATTAACAGTTGCAGGCTTTATAAATTCTTTGGGGGCTGTTCTCTGCACTGTGCAATATTGAGCAGAATTCCTTGCCTTCATTCACTACATGCCAGTTGGAACCCATCATCTGTATAACCAAAGATGTCTCCACAAATTGCCAAATTTTCCTAGGGACAAAATTGTCCCCTAGATGAGAACTGCTCTAGAACTTTTTACATATTAATTATAGTTATTTAAGATTCAGTGTCTGTTAGTTTATTTCTAAGTCTGGTTCTGTTGATTTCTTCAGATATTGCTTTTTCTTTATAATTTTTGGTTGAATGCTGGACAATGTGTGTAGCACAGTAGACACTGAGGTATATGATATCTAATAAAAGACAAAAAGGGTAATTAACCGTACCTCCGCTATGCTTCCCATTGGCTAATCAGGGCGATATGCAAATTAACAGCTAACAAAGATGGTGGTTAACCACCAACAAAGATGGCCGTTAATTTCCATACGTAGGCACAATGATGGGAGGCAAAAGGGGAAGGATGGTGATTGGAAACCCAGGCGGCAGGCAAGAGGCTGCTTCCTGGCCCTGGATCGGAGAACTGGGGCCGCCTTTGCCCGCCCTCGAGCTGATGATCGTAGAAGCCAGAGGGGGGCAGGCAAGAGGCAGGCGCTGGCGCCCACCTCTTCCCTGGCCCCCCCTGCCTGGGGAATGGCGGTGACTGCAGATGCCCCCTCGTGCGCCTGCTGCTGGGTCATGGTGATCCCAGAGCAGGAAAGGGCGGCCTGCAGCCAGAACCCGTGTGCGGCTGCCCCTGGGTTGCCGAGGCGATTCCAGAGCAGGAAAGAGCGGCCCCACTCTGACCACAGCTCAAGGGAGAGTACAACATGCAGTGGAGGCCAGGAGCCTGAGAGATCAACAGAGAGGAGCGCCTGCTCCAAGCCTCCACGGTGTGGCTGGGGGCAGGCCCCAAGCAGACACACACACACACACACACACACACACACACACACACACACACACTGGATGTCTGCTCCAAGCCTACATGGCGCAGCTGGGGGCAGGCCTCAACAGACACATACACACACACACACACACGCGCGCGCGCGCGCACACACACACACACACACACACACACACACTGGATGTCTGCTCCAAGCCTACATGGCACGGCAGAGGGTAGGCCTCAACAGACACACACACACACACACACACACACACACACACACACACACGGGACGCCTGCTCCGAGCCTCTGCTGCCAGACTGTGGCCACCAGGAGGACATCCACTGAGGACTCCCGGACTGAGGGGCAGGCTGGGCTGAGGGAACCCCCCTCCCCCAGTGCATGAATTTTGTGCACTGGGCCTCTAGTATTATTTATAACTGGCAGTAGGTACACCTGTTCTTCTGCTAGGCTGTTTTGGAGTGAGCTGGAACCTATCTAGTGGGAGTTATTTCACCTGGTTTTCATTTTATTGTAGTGTTACCTTGTTATCTTGTGCTTATGGTGGGGCTATTTTGACAGGTTTTTTTTTTCTTTTCTTGTTGCTCTACCTTCAGCTGTAGACCTGCCCTGTGTGGCTACATCTCAGAGCGGGCCTCTCCACATTTCTGATACTCCCTCAAAGATTTTATACTCTCATGATTTCTCACTTGGTCCTTAGCAATTCATTAAAAATCTAGGTGAATTCCTGAACTAGTCTGGCATCCAGATTACTTCCTTTATGCTCTGCTCTATATGTGAGTTAGTGCTCCTAATGGTCTTTCCTTAGATTTTTTCTTTAGATCTGATGGTCTTTCCTTAGCCTATCTCCCTAGATTTTTTTGCTACTCTTACCTCAAGTCTCTTATGGGTTCAAGAAAATTAATGACTGTTGTTAATATGGATTTTTCTTGTTGTTAGATTGAGAGAGATACTCGTTTCCATTTTTTATTTCCTGGGCAGAAGTAGAGATTTCCCTTTATTTTCTTCTAATAGTTTAATAATTTTATTTTTAATTGAAATCTATCCCCATATAGTCATGTAAATTCATAGTTTCAGAAAATATGCATTTATAAATTTTGTGGTGATTAAAAACATTTGCTATAGACATCTAGGAATTTATGAAGGTATAATCTTAATAAATTAATAACTACTTTATTTAATTTTTGTCACATCTATTTTTTTTTTTACAGAGAGGAAGGAAGACGGATAGAGAGTTAGAAACATTGATGAGAGAGAAACATCAATTAGCTGCCTCCTGCACACCCCCTACTGGGTATGTGCCCACAACCAACTTACATGCCCTTGACCGGAATTGAACCTGGGACGCTTGTCCGCAGGCTGACGCTCTACCCACTGAGCCAAACCAGTTAGGGCTACATCTATTTTTTAAACCATTTGTAAATATAGAGAGAATTTGGAACAATCTTATCTAATAAAGAGGGAATCTGCAAATTGACCCTTACTCTGTCACAAGATGGCTGCGCCCATAGCCACAAGATGGCGGTGCCTAGTTCTCTCAGCCCCCTGGAGTCCCCCCCCAGTCCCAGGGAGGCGGTCACTGAGAGCGGGCAGCATGAGTGGCCTGGCTGTGGAGGACCAAGGCAAGCGTTCCGGCCCGGATGCGGGGGGCCTCTGGGCAGGCTGGGCCCGAAGCGGCCAGGCGGAATGCCTGCTTCATCATCACCGCTGTGGAGACTCTGACACCAGGGAGAAGGAAGGCCCACCCCCAACAGAATCAGCCAGAATCAGCCATTGGTCAGACAGTCCTCAGTGGCCTGACAGCCAGGACTCTCATTCACCTGCATCTCAGACCATGACAGCAGGGAGGTGGGACTATGTCTAAAGAGTAACTGTTGATACAACGTAGCTCTTCAGCTGAAAGAAGCCAGAGTTATCAACAGAAATTGTCTGAAGACCAACGTGTATCAGGTGTTGAAAAAGGTGGCGCCTGCGACAGAATGTATTTGAAAAGCTACTATTGGCAAAGCATAGTTCTGAAGCTGAAAAAAGCCCGTGTCATTGACAGGAAATGTCTAAAGACCAACGTGCCTTTGAAGTTGAAAGAAGGCGGTGGCAACAACAGAATATGTCTAAAGAATAGTCATCAGCAACTACTAACAATACTGGTAGGAACTGCCTTTTCAGGGAAAATGGAGTACATGAGGATGCAATTATCAAACATAGTTGTGGTGGAATGACTGCTAGATGTCAATTTTGCCTATCACTAAATTTCTCTGATGAAAAACCATCCGATGTGAAATTTACTCAATATTGTAGCACAGGTAAAGTCTGTCCAAATGATATACATTTTCCAGAATACCCAGCATATTTAAAAAGATTAATGACAAACAAAGATTCTGACAGTAAAAATTTCATGGAAAATATTCATTACATAAATAGTTCTTTTGGTTTTTGCTTCCATGGGTTCAAATATTGCATCATCATCAGGATATCGCCATACTGTTTTAGAACACACGGACAAGTTTGTCACCATACTGGAACTTTACATCCTTCGAATGGTGCTTCTAGGAAGCAGGGTAGGGCAGTTGGGGGTGACCAGGCCTGCAGGGGAGGGCAGTTGGGGGCAATCTGGCCCACAAGGGAGAAGTTAGGCTGGCAGGGGTGTGGTTAGGGGGTGATCAGGCTGGCAGGCAGAAGCAATTAGGGGCCATCAGGCAGGCAGGCAAGTGAGTGGTTGGGAGTCAGCAGTCCCAGATTGTGAGAGGGATGTCCAACTGCCCTTTTAGGCCCACAGGGATCAGGCCTAAATAGGCAGTCGGACATCCCTTGAGGGGTCCCAGATTGGAGAGGGTGCAGGCTGGGCTGAGGGACACCCCCCCTCCCCAGTGCACGAATTTCGTGCAAGGGGCCTCTAGTGATACAATAAACACTCATATTTTCTCCATCTAGACCAGTGGGTCTCAACCCCTTCAGGGGTCGAATGATCCTTTCACAGGGGTCACTGAAGACCATCGGAAAACACATATATAATTACATATTGTCTTTGTGATTAATCACTATACTTTAATTATGTTCAATTTGTAACAATTAAATTGGGGGTCACCACAACATGAGGAACTGTATTAAAAGGTCGCAGCATTAAGAAGGTTGCGAACCACTGATCTAGATTAAACGATTATCAAAATATTGCCATATTAAAACTTTTCTCAATTTATATACATGTGTATTTTTTCTTGCCCACATTGGGTGACATCATGACACTTTTGATAATTCTTCAACAAATATTGGAACATCTACACTAATAAAAGAGAAACATGGTAATTGGCGTACGACCGCTACCCTTTTCATTGGCTAATCAGCGAGATATGCAAATTAACTGTCAGCCAAGATGGCGGCCGGCAGCCAGGCAGCTTGAAGCTAACATGAGGCTTGCTTTCTTCAGTGACGGAGGAAACCAACGTTCCCCGCCTGCGGCTACAGGCCTCTGAGCCTGCAGTTTAAGAAACATTGTAACAAATACTGCCGGACTTCAGCCAGCAGAATCGCAACATTGTAAGCAAAGGCCAGAAACCTACTTTCAGCTGCGGAGGCCTAAGAGCTGGAGCCAAGCCTCAAAGCTAAAGCTGGCCCAGAATAAAAAAATAAAAAAATAAAAAGGAGCGGTTGGGAGCTTCAGTCACCCCCAGCTTGAAAACAGCCCTCAGCCCCTCACCCAGACTGGCCAGGCACCCCAGTGGGCACCCCCACCCTGATCCAGGACACCCTTCAGGGCAAACCAGCTGGCCCCACCTATGCACCAGGCCTCTAAACTATATAGTAAAAGGGTAATATGCCTCCCAGCACCGGGATCAGTGGAGCCATGAGGCCTCCCGGCACCGGGATCAGCGTGACAGGGGGCAGCGCCCAAACCCCCTGATCGCCCTGTGGCTCTATGTGTGACAGGGGGTGGGGCCACAACCTCCCTATCCACCCTGTTCTGTTCATGACAGGGGAAGGCTCCCCAACCCCCTGATCAGCCCTGCTCTGTGCCTGATAGGGGGGAGCTCCCCAAACCCCTCCACGGGCCCTGCTCTGTGTGTGATGGGGTAGAGCCATAACCTCCCCATCGTTCCTGCCCTGAGTGTGAGTGGCGGTGCCCCAACCCCCTGATGGGCCCTGCTCTGTGGGTGATAGAGGGTGGTGCCCCAACCCCCTGATGGGCCCTGCTCTGTGCGTGACAGGGTACAGAGCCCCAACCCCCTGATTGGCCCTGCTCTGTGCATGACAGGGGGTGGCACCACAACCTCCCCATCAACCCTGCCTTGAGTGTGACAGGGGACGGTGCCCCAACCCCCCAATCGGCCCTACCCTGAGCGTGGCTGAGGGTGGCATCGCAACCTCCCAATCCGCCCTGCTCTGTGCATGACAGGGGGCGGCGCCCCAACTCCCCAGTCGGCCCTGCTCTGAGCCCGACCAGGGGCTGCACCTAGGGATTGGGCCTGCCCTCTGCCACCCGGGAGCAGGCCTAAGCCAGCAGGTCGTTATCTCCCGAGGGGTCCCAGACTGAGAGAGGGCACAGGCCGGGCTGAGGGACCCCCCCTCCCCCCCGAGTGCACAAATTTTTGTGCACTGGGCCTCTAGTTTAAATAATATTCTCATATAACCACAATACTATTATTATACGCAAGAAAATTAACAACAACTTAATAATGTCTAATGTCTAATACATATTAAAATTATTTCAATGGCCTCCAAAATATCATGTATAACTATACTAGAAGCCTGGTGTACAAAAATTTGTGCACTGGTGGCGGGAGGGGGCGGGTGTCTCTCAGCCCAACCTATGCCCTCTCACAGTCTGGGACCCTTTGGGAGATAACCACCTGCTGGCTTAGGCCCACTCCCCTGGTGGCAGATGGCATGCCCGATCCCGTGGTTCCTGCCCCGTCTCCCCCGGTCGCACACGGCATGCCCGGATCCCGCTGGGACGGGCAGCAGTAAGGATCACGCAGCCGCCCTCCCTGCCCCACACACGGCAGGCCTGGATCCCGTGCTGGGGTGGGCAGTGGTTTGGGATCTCGCTGCTGCCAGCCTCCACCCACCAACCCCGGGCTGCACACGGCAGGCCCATATCCAATGCTGGGGCAGGCGGTGGCTGGGGATCATGCTTCCGCTGTGCAGGGCGGTGCAGTGGGATCTGGCTGCAGTATGCAAATTTAATGGCCATCTTTGTTGTGTTAATTTGCATACTCTTCTGATTGGCTGATGATCATTGTAAAGGTACAGTCAATTAGCATCTTTGTCTTTTATTAGTGTAGATATCTGAACCAGAGTCTCACTGAAATTGACATTGAATTTGATTTTATATTGCTTTCATCTCTTTTAATCTAGATCAGCCTCTGGCTACTTTTAAAAATTAAATTTGTTGGGGTGACATTAATTAATACAATTATATAGGTTTCAAGTGTACATTTGTATGATACCTCATCTGTATATTGCATGTTTAAAATGATAATAACTTCAAAGAGTCTAGGCCAATTGGTTGGTTAAATGCTCTATGCTTTTAGTGGCCATATGGGATATTGAAAAAAAAATCATGATTTATTTATTTATCAGTTGATATTTTAGGTATCACTATAAACTCATGGATTTTTATTTAATATGTTGTAATCATTTACAGTCATTTCCTTGCTGTTCAATTGATACAGAGTTGGGCAGGAGTGTCCCACAAGGAATTTCTTTTAGGTGTAACTGCTCTAGATTTAGATCTTGCCTAGATCACATTCTGAGGATGAAATGATATGGTTTGCATAAATACACGTTAAGAAATGTGCTGTAGCAATATACACCATTTACCACTGACTACATTATAAAATGCAAAGGCGTAGATATTCTATTCATAGAGTTCTGATTTTAATCTGAGGAAACTTTTTTTTCATTTAAGCTCTGTGTAATTAGGAATCAGATCTGTTGTGATCTGAATGCAGCACATGGTGACTAATAAAAATATAATTTTTGAGTGAATAAATTGGTAAGTCTTTAGAAATGAAGAGTGAAGGAATTGAGACATGTAGGTAGGGAGACTAATTGCTCTAGTTGCCTGTAGCTGAAGTGCTTCTTGGGATGCAGGACTTTTAGCATTAAAAACAGGAAAGCCTTGGGAAACTGGAATTCATTGTTTACCCTATTTTCAGGTATTTGAACATTACTTTCCTCTCGTATGCTATTTTAAGAAAGCCATTTGAGTTTTCCTTACTAAATATCTTCAACTTGAGGAAAATCTTTGCAGAAAAGTGGTTGAAACAGAGGGCTTAATCCAAGGCAACTGAGGCATTGGGTCAGTTTTGTGAATATTCTGGGAGTGAGCTGAGCATGCTGTGGGACCAGAAAACCCCAAATCTCCAGCAGCTGAATGTCAAACATTTTCTGTATACTCTCTCCCACAATGGTCCATGAATAATTACTTGAAACAACACAAAAAAGTATTTTCTAGACATTTTTCCCAAAGAAGACAGTTCATAATTTTTCTCATTTTCCAGGAGTCAAGATCTTCTACTTTAGCTGTTCATTATAATTCTTCCTAAAAGGGAAAGTATACAAATGGTACTGTGTTAAAAAATGTAACACTTGTACACTGAAAATTATAAAACATTGTCAAAAGAAGTTTAAAAAAAACAACCTGAAAAAATGGAAAAACAACTCATGTTCATGAATCAGAAGGCTCAATATAGTTCGGATGGCAATCTGCCCCCTACCCCCCCCCCCCCCCGCCAATTGATCTATAAATTCAACATCATATTTAATATCTCAGTTAAATATTTTCCAGAAATTGACAAGCACATTTTAAAATTCATGTGTGACTTCAAGGGTCACAGACTAGCTGAAACAATCTTAAAAAAAAACAAGAACAAATTTGTAGAGTCAATTTGCCAATTTCAAACTTGCTCCAAAACTACGGTAATCAAGATAGATGATGGAAGAGAATCAAGGGTCCAGAAGCAAACCCTTATATTTTGGTGAATTAATTTTGAAAAGATGTTGTCTACAGCCATACCACCCTGAACGCGCCCAATCTCGTCTGAAAAGATGTCAAGGCAATTCATTGTAGGAAAAAATAATCTTTTCAATAAATGGTGATGGGAAAACTGAATGTCCACATGTAAAAGAATGTGCACCTAACATCATATTAAAAACCTCACACAATTTAAAAAATTCAAAATAAATCGTATGCCTAAATGTAATAACTAAACCTATAAAAGTCTTGAAAGAAAACATATGTGTAAATCTTTTTGACCTTGTGTTAAGCAATTTTCTTTTAGATATGACACTCAAAGTATAAGTGATTTAAAAAAATCGATAAATTTGACTTCATCAAAATGTACAATTTTTGTTTGTCCATGGACACTATCAAGAGACTAAAAGTCAAATGGGAGATAATAATTGAAAATCTTGTATTTGGCAAGGGGCTTGTATTCAGACATATATAGCATTCTTACAACTTACCAATGAAAGACAAATGACTCAATAAAATATTGACAAAGGATTTGACTAGATATTTCCACAAAGAAGATAAGCAAATAAATAATAACCGCACGTGTGGGGTATTAGAAGGCAGTTAAGTGCAAGGGTCCAGATGAGCATAGAAACACAGTGAGTAAAAGTAGCATTTCCTGCTATATACCTGAGTTGTCTAGTGATAGGCCTGAAAGCTCAATAGGATCATTTGGTGAAGTGCTCTGGGAGCAATACATGATCTTACCATGTGTTTAGGGACATCTGACATGGCTCTGCTGGAGAGTGTGTACTTCTCAGAGTCATCTTTGGTTTTCCTGACCCCTTTCCACCATTTCCTGTATTGCTCCCGGACCTGCAGAGGCAAAGCATGCTCTGAGTCAGCTCACTGAGTGGAGTGAGAGTGGAAAGAGTCCTGGGTGGGAGGTGGACAGTGGTACCTGCTGGTTGAGGAGACAGTACACCAGGAAGATGAAGACGCCCTGCAGGCTGTTGATGGTGGTGAAGAGATAGGACATGGTGAGAGCAGCTGGACCCACCTGCACGATTCCCAGAAACCATGTGCAGCCCAAGATGATGAAGTGAGCCATCACTTTAAATGTCAGCATCCTTGGTAGGAGGAGAAGAGAGGCCCATGGGGCACCCAGAACAACAGAGTTAAGGTCATTCTGATTCCCGCTCCATGGATGCATATGATTGAGTTGTGATCAACTTTGATCTTCACTCTTAATGATTCCCTAAAAAATGCTATTTGGGGTTCAGGAAGGCAATTTTACTTGGACTGAGGGTGGTAGTGACACTCCAAAATGTGGATTTTAAAAAGATCATGACGTATCATGAATGTCCCTAATTCAATCAACTGAGATTATTGAGGACTCTGTGCTGAATCCTGGGCAACAGAAATAACAAAGACAAAATTTCTGTTTTCACAGACTTGACAGCCTCATGGAAAGACTAAAACTAATGCTTACTTTTGTTACCTGTGCGGTACCTCTGCCCAGGTCCCATCCAGTAGTGTTCCTATCTTCTCACTTTCCATGAATTGACCCCAAGCATGGTTTGGCCAGAATAGAGACCATATATTCTGTGCAAAGTTTAGGAAAGCAAAGGGCATCCCTAGCCTTTTGTAAGGTACCATATGTGGATAAAGTACCTGATTTTATCAGGTGTAGGAGAGGAGAGGGCAGAGGGCAGAGCATTCACAAAGGTGTGGGCATGAATGTGCATGCTGGGTTGTGGGAACAGTTATGTGATTTCCTAAGTGTTCTATAAAGATGTAAACATTCTTTGGACAATGGAAGTAATTCATGTTAAAAGAACAAAGTCAATTTTCTCTGTAGCTGAGATAATTTCATGCTGGAGTTATGGAGAAACAAAATATTTTTGACTTGGGTTTCTGCAGCAAACCACATTACCTGAGCTGGTTTCCAGAGAGGGTGGCTGCACCTCTCTCCTGACCGCTCAGAATCCCCGTGAAAGGACACCAGGAGCTTGGAACCATAGGGTATTGCTCCTGGACCATACTCTGTATGAGGCGGTATGCACCGCTGATCCCTCTCACCTTCTGTTCTGCAGGGTAGACAGATCCCTGTTGAGTGAGGAGAGCTTGGTTTTCAGAATCCAGAAGGTCATCAGAACGAAAGCCAAGTTAATCTGCAGAAACCCCACAAGGCATATTCAATATATTCCACATCTGTACCCCTTCCTCCTGGCTCACCCAACACCTAACTCAGCAGGTAAGACACGTTTATATTTCATAGCAGTCATAGAAAAAGGGACCATCTAGTAACACAGGCTTATGCTTGTCATGTAACTGGGGTAATCAACTTGTCCCAGTTTTCACGGCAATCTCCACATTTTAGCACTGAAAGTGAGAGGAAATCCCTTTATCCTGGTTTTAAAAGAGAAATTTTGCCTCTTGAAAGCCTCCTCAGTCCTGGGCAAACTTTAAGGATTTCTCATCCTGCCTGTAACCCTCCTTATACACCTGCTCTTCGATAGACCCTCAGCTGGGCAGGAAGCATGCGCTCATGTCATCCTTTACTCACAGACAAAATTGTGTAGACAGGGCCAAGGAAGGCCCATCTAAATCCTGCTTGTGTGCTGAGCCAGCATCTAAAAGAGAGATGGAAAGAGACTGAAAAATCTATTTGCCTTTGTGGATAAAGACTTGGTAGACATATCCTTCACCACCCATAGTTTCTTCTTCCTCCTATTGCTAATATTGTTTCTTTTTGATAAGAACCTTTAAGCTTAGATCTATCCTCTTACTAAATTTTAAGTATACAATACAATATTGTTAATTATTCCCTATACTCTAATAGATCTTATCTTATTACTCTTTCATAACTGAAACTTTGTGTATGCCCTTGATGGTGGTGCTGGACCTGGTTCTATACTTAAGTTCAAACTCATCAGGTTACATACCTTAACTATGTAGAGCATTGTATAAATCAATCATGCCATAATAATGTGGTTTTTAAAAAGATAAATTAGTTTAAAAATGTCTGTCAGGTATGCTGGCAGAAGAACAATATACATTTTTAAATGAAAAGATAAATATCAATAAGTAAATTAAGTTAGGGTTTATTGGACAAATATTGTGTCTCCTCTGTGTCAGGACCTCTGCTTGACCTGAAGACCCAACTGTGATGGAGGTAGTCTGGTCTCAGTCCTCAGGGAAGGTCACTAATTAGACAATAGAAACAATCAAGATGATGAGTTTTATGGTCAAGTGTGAGGAGCTATGAGAACACATAGTAGACAGCTTGCCTAGTCGGTGGTGTAGGAGATTCAGGTAGTTGGGAAGGGTTCCCTGAGGGACCTGATTGTGTTTATTCCGAGATATGAATGGATGAGCAGGTGTATAGAAGGTGAAAAAATTGGGGACATGCAAGATGATAGTAAAAAAAGATGATGACAGTAACCTGATAACAGTACTAAGGTAGGGCTCATGTGCATTACATAATTTATTCCTCATGACAACACTGAGACTCCAGTGACCACAGGTTGGCATCTAATGCCTAAGGAAACATAGCACATCAAGGCCACACTGATAGAAATGATAGAACTGGAAATGACCCCATGTGAGATACTTGTGAATGAGTTGGGAGGTGTGAGTACCATGACATTAGCTGGACCCACCAGAAGGCTCAAAGCCAACACTACTAAGACAATGCTGGTAAACTGCACCCTGTGGGTCAAATGGGGTCGCCACTTGATTTTGTGAATGTGCTTTACGGGAACAAAATTGCACTCATTCTCTTGCATATTGTCTATGGCAGCTCTTGTGCTATAAGGACAGAGGTGAGTCGTTGCAACAGAGAGGGCATGGTCGGCAAAGTTGCAGCCCTTTACAGTTTGCTGACTTTTATGCAAGCTATATAGGAAGGCCATCTGACCAGGGCTACTCCGATGTTGGTGAACATTACTTATTTCAACATAGGAGTATGTTGTAAATGCCAGGTGGTCTCTATTTGATCCCAGTTCTGCCACCAACCATCTGTGTGATTTGGACCATGCCAGAAATCTCTGTACCTCAATTTCCTCACCTGCAAAACTCATATAATACCATTCTACCTCAGCGGGTTGTTGGGAGGATGACTTGAGCTGATACATGAAAAATATTGGGAATATAGATCTCATGTCCAAAGTGATTTCTAAATCTTAGCTCTGGTCATCACAATTTCATCATCTAAATAATTGTTCCTCCCCGTTTTTTCTCTCCCTCAATTTTTTTTTAAATTAAGAAGAGAAGTAGGTTACACCAACCAATGCCATCCCTTCATTTCCACTTTGCTGCCTTGAATATTTAAAATAGTCCCCTCAATCGCTTCTCGGCCTTTTGGCTAAGATCAAGTGTAGTATCTGTTCTTATCAGTTTAAAATAGTCCCCTCAATTAATGCAATGAGTATTATATTAATATACATTTACTGATATATAATATAGGATTAAAATTATGTACAATAGTTTTAAATGTAACATAGTCTTTAATATAATTATAATTAATATTTAAAATAATTAAATCTAAAAGATAAAAACCAGCTTATTTATTTTAACCATGTATTAATTTATGATTGTTAATGTTTCATTATTATAAAAGTATAGGTAATGAATATAATGCACAATTATTATTTTATAAACATATAATTATTAACATACTATATAATAAACTTTTGAAACAATGAATTTTAAGTTCTTAAAGTCACTTCAAGGAATACAATCATGGAACCAGGAAGATGTCTTTTACTACTGGTTTTCAATACCCATCATATTCTAGTGAAATTAAAGTGCTACATTGGTTTTCTGCTGACCATGTGGAGAAGATGAGGACAGTGGGAACTTTAATTTACCGGGTAGGTGTTCCATAAAGGTGAGGACTGAAAGCTGCGGAAATGACCACAATCACAGCTGGGACGCCGTAGCCCACACGGAGCATGAACTTCTTAATGAACCTGCTCACACTGGAGTAGTTGACCACCGTCAGGTTGCGTGCAGTGAGGAAGAGGTGCAGGCCCTCCAGCAGCATCCAGGTGAAGGAGGCCAGGTAGAGATAGTGTAAGGCACCCGCGATGATGGCACACAGCACCTGGGGAGGAGTGAGAGTCACCAGGTGGAATTGTCAAGGTGAAGTGTGGACCCAAGACCTCTCCTGTACTTTTTTGGGGGAACTCTGATATATATGAAGGAAATGTCAAAAAGGGGGTGTCTTCTAGTTGGGTCAGTCATTGTTAAATTGGTTACTCACCCCTCTAACATTCCTAAAACACAAGGACAGAGGTGAGTCATATTAAGATGTTCAATGCAGCATGGTGCCATGAACTCCACATCCCACAGGGAGGACAGATGTCCTTTGAGACAGTGTCAGTACCTTGTTCTCAGTTCTGTCGATGGCTGTGAGGAAGAGCAGGTGGGCCAGGAAGAGGCAGAGCGAGAGATGCAGGTGGAGTGAGGTGCTGGTGTTCTGGATGGCTTTGCACAGCCGGAAGGTGAGGGCCGCCAGGAGGAGGCACAGCAGAGAGGCTCAGCCCCAGGTAGGTGATCACAGCCAGGGCGGGATCATCATCCTGGAACCCAGCAAAGAGGAGATATCAGTTATACTTTCCTGGGCTGGGTTAATGACTCTTCCATCATATTTAGTTTATTTTTTGGTGTAACAAAATCAGGAATGGAGGAGCCACCTAAATTTGTGATGTTTGTGGGTAATCTTAGAGTTTTTGGGGGTTCTAAATAGATTAATTCAGACCCTGGGAGAATTGGGGGATAGAAGAGACCTTACTCAAGATCAAGTTCTGGAACTCAAGGGGTTTATTTATTTTAAAATATTTTTGCCATAGTCCATTTGGCTCAGTGGAAAGAGTGTTGGCCTGTGGACTGAAGGGTCCCAGATTCTATTTTGGTCAAGGGCACATACCTTGTTGCAGGCTTGATCCCTACCCTTGGTTGGTGTGCAAAGGCAGCCAGTCAAAGTGTCTCTCTCACATCGATGTTTCTTATTCTCTCTCTGTCTCACTCTCTCCCTTCCACTCTCTCTTAAAATGGAAAAATAGCTTCAGGTGAGGATTAAAAAAGAATGTCACTGAAGAAAAAATTTTCCCAGCTGGTGTGGCTCAGTGGTTGAGTGTTGACCCATGAACCAGGAGATATGGGTTCGATTCCTGGTCAGGGCACATGTCCAGGTTGTGGGCTCAATCCCCAGTAGGGAGGTGTGCAGGAGGCAGGTGATTGATGATTCCCCTCATCACTGAGGTTTCTATTTCCCTCTCCTTTCCTCTCTGAAATCAATATAAAAATAGAATATATTTATTGATTTTTAGAGAGAGAGGAAGGGAGTGGGTAATAAGGAGAGAAACATTGATATGAGAGGAAACATCAGTTGCCTCCTGCACAACCCCCATGGGAATAGAGCCTGCATCCCAGGTATGTTCCCTGATCAGGAATCGAATCCAGCAACCTTTTGGTGCACTGGACAACGCCCAAACAACTGACCCACACAGGCCAGGCATAGGGTTTATTTTTCTTTAGACTTTTGGGCATGACTAAGCTTATAGGCTATCATGTGAGAAGAAGGAAGTGTGTGTAACAATTGCAACATTATTTATTAGCAAATGATCAAAATAAAAACCCCAAGAGGGGGTCTTGATGTGTAATTTACAAAGCATTCACAAAATGAAATGCTTTGTGGCAATAAAAATAATGAAGTGTCTCTTTGTAGGATGGAATAGAAAATTCTCTTAGATGCAATAAATAAAACACAATTTTCACAACAGTGAAACACACACACACACTCCACCAAGTCTTTGAGAAGAGAAAAACCAAAGAATCAATACATGCATTATTTTTATACAGGGCGAGGCAAAATTAGGTTTACAGCTGTATGTGAAAAACAGTTTATTCTTGTACTATTATTTGTTAATTATTGTATTATTTTCCATACAAACAACTATAGACCTACTTTTGCCCGACCCTATATGTATAAAATATCCAAAGAAAAATGCAGGAGAAACTAACAACTTTGGTTGAGGGAAGAGGAACTAAGTGTCTGGTTTCTCATTCTGTTTGAATTTGAAATGTAAATATTTTAAGTCTTCAATAAATGTAGAACAGTATGTAAATAAAACTATGAATATCATGAGACCTAGCGACGTGGCCGGAGGAAACATGGTCTTGGAGTGTTGTTCACACTTCTGGAGGCTTCTATGAGATCTGGCCACTTGGCTATTATCCTTTTCATGTGGGTGCCACATTTATTTCAGTCAATGCCCCATTACCTGAAGTTACCTGAGCAAGTTTCTGGTTTTGGTGAACCAGAGAAGTAACCAGGTCAACTGGACAGGAGAGGAGGCACACATGGCTACTGACTCACCTGTACTCACTGGATCCCCCATTACCTCTGAACTTTGTCATCACCAAATCTTCCTTTCTGAAGCCCCTGATAGCCCTTGTCCTGAAAACCCCCCATGGTGGCAGAATTCTAGTTTGGCAATCATAACCCCACCAGCATGTGTACATATAAATGCCTCCAGGTTTTCAGTCAAATGCCATCTAGGTGCTCCTGTGAAGGCATTTTGCAGGCCCACAATCAAATAACTTGAAGAGAGGAATTTATCATGTGTGGGCCAGGCCTAATCAAATGAGCCCTTACCTGATTAAAGTTTGAGGGTGCTTTAATGTGAGGGCAATTCTCCTGCTGGCTTCCAGTGAGCAATACTGATACCCTGTGAGCAGACTTAGGAGGGGTACATGAGAAAGAATGCAGGGAGCCCCTAGAAGCTGAGTGTGTTCCTCTATTGCCAGTTGGTAAGAAAATGAGAAATCAGTCCTACAACTGCAAGGAACTGAATTCTGCCAGCAATCAGGGAGCTTGGAGAACTGCACAACTCAGATAAGATGATAGGCTTGGCTTACATGATCATTTTAGTCTTGTGAGACTCTGAGTAGACAACCCGGGTATGCTGTGCCAGATTGTTGACCTGAGGATTCTGCAGGATAATGAATCCATGTGTGTCTTTTTAAAGACACTACATTTGTGGGAATTTATTACATAGCAATAGACATTAAATTCATCCCCTCTTAGGGCTCTCACCTGCACATTATAGTGGGCCATGAGGATGGCAAAGCTGCTGAGGTGGCTGCATTGGCAGGTGGTGCTGGTGTCTATAGTACCCACCCTCCAGCAGCCTTTGGTGGACCAATGACCAATTCCATTCTGGCCAGGCTCCCAGAAGACACAGAACACCTCCTGCCTTGTCCTCGGGGTCACTGCCTGTAGGAACAGGGCAAGGTGTGAGCTGGTGTTTCTGGTGCTCAGAAATGCTGACCCAAATCCTTCTTGTGATGGGCTCTCCTGGGGAGATGATGCACCCATGGGAGAGCCTCCAGAACCTGAAGTCTATTCCCAGCAATCAGGCTCATTTTATACCTATAGCCCCACCCCACCAGGACTCACATGCTTGAAGATGAAGGTGACTGGGGAGCTTAGGTTCTGGGTGTTATTATTGCTCACAAAGACGGAGATGACATCTGAGAGCAGGACAGGGGAGACTTCCTGCAACGTGCCCTGGTGTGTCTCATTCAGAACTGACTGCTCCTCAGTTTCTAGAACTAGGGGGGCTTTAGCCATAAACTTGCCCATTCCTGGTGTGGAGAAAAGGCCCACCGTAGACGGACCTGTAGGAAAAGACCATGGTTGACATCTTGGGGTGCCCACAGGACCCCTTCTTCAGGTAGACCCTTTTCTTGTGGCTCCCACCATAGCCCACACTTTCCTTTAAACTTTAATTCTCCATTTGCCCCACCCTTGGGTATCTTGTCCCGCTGTGAAACCTCAGTGAACTTCTCCCCATTTCAGCCTTACCTGAGTCACCAGATTCCTGTACTGTATCCCAGTCCAGCACCATCTTCGCCTGATTAACACTCAAGGTGGCCTTCCTGTCTCCTTGCTTCTTTATCTTCAGAGACAGTTCTATGAATTGTGGGAGTTACATTGTGGGGTTGTTAGATTAGTAATTGATTCTGAAATGGTTGCTATAATACCCTGTTATATATAATTAATATGTTATATAAATGTATTATATATTTATATATTACATAATATATATTATCTCTCTATATATAAAAGCCTAAGTTACCAGACAACCAGATGACTGAATGACTGGTTGACTGGTCACTATGACTGCACTGACAACGAGGGGGCATATGCCCAATGCAGGTCAGTGTGCTCCCACAACGGGAGTGGCAGCTCAGCTGACTGACGGGCAACAGGCACAGGGCTCACCACTGTGGTGGCACAAGCCTCTGCTGATTGGGACTGCCTGATTGGAACTGACTGGGCGTGAGCCCTCGGCCAGTGAAGTAGGGCTGGGATAAGCAGGAGCCACAGGCAGGTGCAGCAGGAAGTATTGGACTGCTGGTTTTAGCCCAATCCCTGCAGACCTCCCTGAGGGACCCCACAGGTGCACAAATCTGTGCACCAGACCTCTAGTTTATATATAATGGTATTATTTAGTAAACATGATAATACTATAATACATAATATTTGGTGTACATAATAATGGCATATATATCATGTGGATTTACAAAGGATTATAAGAGAATATCATGAACAATTATTCAACAAGTTAGATAACCTGCATGAAATGAAGAAATTCCTAGAGACATACAGACTACACAAATGGAATTAATAAGATATAGAAAATTGGAACATACATATAACAGGTAAATATATTGAACCATTAATTAAAAACTTCCCCAAATAAAAAGCCCATAACTGATGGCTTCATTGGTAAAGTCTACCAGCCATTTATGGAAAAATTAACACTAATTCTTTGTAAAATTCTCCATAAAATAGAAGAAGGAAAATTATGTAAATAATTCTATAAGGCCACCATCATCCTGAAAACAAAATCAGATAAAGACATCACAAGAAAATAAAACTGCAGACCAATATCTAATATACATAAATGCAAAATTATTCATCAAACTATTAGAAATAATCCTATATAATAAAAGGCTAATATGCAAATCGACTGAACAGCAGAACAACTGGTCGCTATGATGTGCACTGACCACCAAGGGGCAGACACTCGATGCAGAATCTGGGCTCATGCTGGCGAGCACACTGGTGGTGGTGGGAGAGGCCACTGCAGCAGCGTTGAGGATGGACATCCCCCGAGGGCTCCTGGACTGCGGAGAAGGCATAGGCTGGACTGAGGGACCCACCTACCAAGTGCACAAATTTTGTGCACTGAGCCTCTAGTTTTATATAAGGAAGCTCAAAATATGTACACAGAAAAGTACAAATATTGTTGAAAAAAATTAAAAACCATAAACAAATGGAAAGACATCCCATATTAATGGATTGGAAGACTTAGTATTGTTAAGATGGCAATGGTCCCCAAAATGATCTACAGATTCAATGCAATCCATATCAATAGTGTAATATCATTTTACTTACTTATTTTTACAGAAATTCAAAAGCTCATTTAAAAATTCATAGGGCATTGCAAGGGCCCCAAATACCCAAAACTATCTTAAAATAAAAAACAAATCTGGAGAACTCACACTTCCTGCTTTCAAACTTACTGCTAATTTACAGTAATCAAAACAGTATGCCCTAGCCGGTTTGGCTTAGTAGATAGAGCATTGGCCTGCAGACAGAAGGGTCCCAGGCGCTGAAACCGATTTGGCTCAGTGGATAGAGCATCGGCCTGTGGACTGAGGGGTCCCAGGTTCGATTCCGGTCAAGGGCATGTACCTGGGTTGCGGGCACATCCCCACTGGGGGATGTGCAGGAGGCGGCTGATCGATGTTTCTCTCTCATCGATGTTTCTGACTCTCTATCTCTCTCCCTTCCTCTCTGTAAAAAATCAATGGAATATATTAAAAAAAAAAAAGAAGAAGAAGAAGGGTCCCAGGCTTGATTCTTGTCAAGAGCACATGCCCGGTTTGCAGGCTTGATCTCTAGTGGAGGGTGTGCAGGACGCAGCCGATCAATGATTCTCTCTCATCATTGATGTTTCTATCTCTCTTATCCCTCTCCCTTCCTCTATGAAATCAATACAAATATATTTTAACAACAAAAAAGCAACACCCCACAAAGAAACAAAACAACACACAACAGTATGGTACTGAGTTCTGGTCAAAATGACAAGGTCGGTAACACTGTGCTCATCTACTCCCATAACCACATCAAAATAATTTCTAACTTATAGAACAATCAACTTGGAGAACCATTGGAAGACTAGCTGTAGAGAGGTCCTATAACAGTGATGGTGAACCTTTTGAGCTCGGGGTGTCAGCGTTTTGAAAAACCCTAATTTAACTCTGGTGCCGTGTCACATATAGAAATTTTTTGATATTTGCAACCATAGTAAACAAAGATTTATATTTTTGATATTTATTTTATATATTTAAATGCCATTTAACAAAAAAAATCAACCAAAAAAATGAGTTCGCATGTCACCTCTGACATGTGTGTCATAGGTTCGCCATCACTGTATAACTAAGGATATAAAGAAGAAGCTACATAGAGACTGGTAGGGGGGCAGAGACGAGCTGGCTCAGTCGTCAAGTGCAGCAGTTGAGCATTGAGAGGGATATCTTAGCTGCAGAGGTCCCTTCTTGAAAGTGAGGAGTCCCAGCTCCACACTGAGCTCCCAAGCCCAGAGTACCAGTGCTGGGAAAGGAGCCCTCACAACTCGTAGATGTGAAAATCAGTAGGGATTCTGTCCATCCAGGTGAGATGAAAGGCTGTTGGAAACCCAGGTGTCCTCTTTAAAGGGTCTGCACACATGTTTGCAGGCACTCACGCTGGGCTCTGGGCAGAGGGAGAGCGGTGCAGGGGGCACACATCTAGGGAGAAACTGTGTTGTGTGGCTTCAGGGTGAGGGGTGGAGGGACAGCTGCCATTGTCCTTGTGTTGAATCCTTCCATGCAGCTGGCAAGCAGACACAACCTGTTCTGTGTTGAGCCCTTCCCCCACGTGGCTAAATCTGAATCTGCATTGGCCTGGTGAATATCCCCGGCCCCACCTGGATTAGTTCGACCCACCTGGATGAGTCCGACCCACCTGGATGAGTCCTGGAGACTCCACCCCACCCTGCTGGAGGCTCCTCTGAGTCAGGCAGCCAGCCTTGACCCATGCTGCAGTCCTTAAAAACTCTCTTATAATTTTTCTTGAAATGTTAATTGCATGTAAATGGATAATTACCTTGTATCTACAATCTGGTAATAGATTTATTTTGTATATTGTAAAATAAAAAAATAAATAATTAAATGCATTTAAAAGAATTTAAAAAAGGTATAGAGGCACACTATGCTCATGGATTGTAATAATATCATAAAGATGTCAATTCTCTCCTCTCCCTACCCCCCAAAAAAGACCCAAAACCAAAACCAAAGACAACAACAACAACTTAGGCCTCAGAAGGTGGGGTCATGGTGTTGGGATAGGGTGGCTGCAGTGTCCAAATAGTAACAACAACAATTAGAGCAATAAAGGTACAAAAAGGTTCATGAGGGACTTTAAATGATAAAACACCAGATAATAATAATAACAAAGGAATTTAGGAATGATCAAGGCTGTGATATTCAGAAGAAAGAGAATGAATGAGAGAAAATTCCCTCTGGTTTACTGTTTTACTGGATCTGGTTTACTGGTAACTCCCTGGTGCTGATATTATGTGTCTTGAGGTCCAATCAGCAATCACTTACCTTTCTATGTGTTCACTCCTATTTTCTCTCCCACGTTCACCTTTATCCATTATTAACTTACCTCCCTATTCACACACATACACACCCACACAATCAAAACCCAAAAAGCTCTCAAAGTTCCACAGGCCCCGTACAGCCAGTGGTTGGCCTCAGTGCACCCTGGGCCTTTTGCTGAGTGGCCTTAGGCTCGGCACTGATGCCAGATCTGAATCTGCACTAACTTGGTGAACACCACCGCCCCACCCTGGTACTCCCTGAAATCCTGCCTCACCGCACTTTCATATTGCCCAAGATTCACTCAGCAGCTGAGCCTTACAGGCAGCTGGAAAGTGGTGGCAGGCCTAGGGGTGCCCAGTGCCTTTGACTGAGAGGCCCCAGGCCTGGTATGATGGCAACCAGCCTCAGTTTGCATGATGGCCTTACCTACAGGACTTCAGGCCCAGTAAAAGCAGCTACCAGCCATGGATTAATTTGTAGCCCCTACTAGGTGGTCCTCAGCCAATTACTGGCAGCGCCTGAACTTGGCCTGTGCCAGAGCCCCTCCCAAGATGCCCCAGAACCAACACACCTGGTGGGTGGCTTCAGACCATAACAGAGCAGCACCTGATGGGCTCCACAAGTGATAAACCCAAAGGGTGATCTCTACAGACAACAGAGCCCCACTGGTGCAAATCCCTCACCTTGGAGTCAGTCTCTGCACAACAGCTCATACACTGTGGTCATGGCCAGTCCTTAGAGCCAGTTAGCCTGAGGGTCAACACCTACTCACTGACCTGACAACAGTAATCAAAGCTCAACTACAACAGAAAGGCACACAACTCACACAAAGGACACTCCTGGAGCGCTGGGCTCAAGAAATCACGGAGACTATGCCATGGGGCCTCCAGGTCACCTACTACATAAGACCACCTTGCCAAGAATGGGAGACATAGCAGATCTACCTACTTAGAAGCAAACTCAGAAAAATAGCTAAAATGAAAAGACAAAGAAACATGTCCCAAATGAAAGAGCAGGAGAAAACTCCAGAAAAGAACAAAATAAAATGGAGGCAAGCAATCAACCAGACAGAGTTAAAAACTGGTTATAAGGATGCTTATGGAACTTAGGTGAAAAATAGATGAATGCAGCTAAAACTGCAACAAAGAGATAGTAAGCATAAAAAGGGTATAGAGGAGCTAAAATGGCGGCGGTATTGATGGACGTGTCCCGTGCCTTGTCTTGGAGCAGATAGGGTGAGCAGCTGAAATGAGTAACATCCAGCCTGAATAAGCAGAGTAGATTCAGCTGGGAGACAAGTTGCAGCTGGGAAAGGCAGACGGCTCCCAGAGAAAGGGGACTATTGGAGACTGCCGGATCGGGAGAAGGGAACTCTAAAAATAAGCCTATAGCTGGATGGGTGCAAAAAGGCAGCCTTGGATTTGCCTTTGTGCCAGCTGCTTAGTGCCAGGGGAGAGAGGACATGTGGAAGAGACTGCGCACAGAGCTGGCTGGTGGAGGGTAGTGAATTCGCGCACCTTCTCAGGCTCTTTTTTTTTCTCTCCCCCTTAAATCTTTGCATTTGATTATTAAACCCAATAAATAGGATCGCCAAGTTGGGGTCACTCACAGAGACTGCAGGGGAAAGATGTTTTTGTGGAACCTGGGAAACAGAGCGGGAGTAACAATCAAAGAACCAGCTCTGGGCAGCTGACCTCCTACCAGTATTAAGTGCGATAGGGAAAACAAAAACCTAATTACTGGCTAGAGAGGACTTATAGCCTCGGAGGTCAATCCAGAAACACTGCCACCCAGGGATGAACCACAAACTGTTTCTTCTGTAAACACAAATAAAGGCAGTCTGGGAAACAAATATGGCCTGCTTTAAAATCAGGACTGTGGTTTACAACACGGAGGAACAGTGTATCACAGGGAACTTCAACATTCTCCTGAATACCTGACAGGAGTAAGGTGTGCCAGACAGTAGAGTAGAAGAAGAGAAGGACCTTCACTACTGAACATTTCAATTTTTTTTCACCTGTTAATTAAGAAACTATTTTTTTCTTTTTTCATCACCTGATTTTACCTTTTTAATTACTACATTTTTATTTTAACCATTATTATTACTACTACCATTTTACCTTTTCTTAAAGTGTCATTTTATTTTTCTCTTTATTTTATTTTGGGATTAGTGTTCTGAATTCTATGCTCATCTTTCCTTTAGCATCATTTTTCTCTACCTCAACTTTACCTTTATGCCAAAACTCTCTCCCTCACTTTTCCCCTTTTGTTGTCCTGTTTCTCTTACCCTATTACTGCTTTAGATTTTCCCTATTCCTTCTTTTTATCCCCTGTTAAAATTTCACCCTACTTATATATCTAATTTCCAATCCCCTGCTCTAAATCCATATACACCTCTCTCTTATCTTTCTTCACTATCCAAATTTTTTTCTCTCTGACGTTTTGTTGTTGTTTGCTTGATTGTTGAGTATATTGGGTTTTTTTTAATGCTTGTTTGTGAGATTGTTTTTCTTTTTCTTTTTCTTTTTCAGTTGTTTTTTTTCCTGGTTATTTTTTTGCTTCTGTTTTTCCTCGCCTCGCTTGATATTAGTTGTTGTTTGTAGATTGTATTCATCTCCAGGGATCTGTTGCTAGAATTTGTTGGTATTAGTGGCTGTGCTATTGGAGTTTTTCCCCATATAAATAGTTTCTTCCCCTCTTCTATTTCCTTCCCTTTCTTTTCTCTCTTAATTTTCCTTTTCCTTTCCCAATTTCATTTTTGCACACAGTTTTTTTCTTTTCTCTTTTTTCTTTTTCTCTTCTTTCTTCATTATCCCCTAATTCTCTTTGCTCTGGTGGTCACCTTTATTTGGGGTTATTAGTATTGTGAATATATTTGTGTTCAGTGCCTTGTGCGTTGTGCCTTGTTGTGTTGTATTTTGCGCCTTTAAATCAATGCAGCAGAGAGCAAACTACATAACCAAACACCTGGAGAAGAGAGATCGTGGGGAGACAAAGAAACAGCCCACATATGAAAGAAAAACAGGCATCACCAGAAAAGGAAGTAAACGAAATGGAGGCAATGGAGGCAAGCAACCTGTCAAAGAATTCAGAGAAATGGTCATAAGGTAGATGAAAAGAATGGAAGACAAATTCAACAGTATGTGTAAGAACCAAGAGGAAATGAAGAAGAACCAAGAAGAAATGAAAAATGACATCACTGCTATAAAGAACTCAGTAGAAAGTATCAACAGTAGACTAGAAGAAGCAGAGGACCACATCAGTGAGCTAGAAGACAAGGTAGGAAAAAATACACAAGCAGAGCAGCTTCTAGAAAAAAAAATTAAATAGCAGTAGGAGAGCCTAAGAGAACTCTAGGACAACACGAAATGAAACAACATCTGCATAATAGGGGTGCCAGAAGGAGAGGAAACTGAGCAAGGAATAGAAAATCTGTTTGAAAAAATAATGACAGAAAACTTCCCTGATATAGGGAAGAAAAAACTCACACAAATCCAAGAAGCTCACAGAGTCCCAAACAAAATGAACCCCAAAAGACCGACACCAAGGCACATTATAATTAAACTAGCAAACACCAACGACAAAGCAAGAATCTTAAAAGCAGCCAGAGAGAGACAGAAAGTTACCTACAAAGGATCCCCCATCAGACTAGAGACTGATTTCTCAACAGAAACACATCAGGCAAGAAGGAATGGAATGAAATGTACAAAGTCATCCAAAGGAAGGGTCTGAATCCAAGAATACTGTACCTAGCAAGGCTATCAATCAAAATTGAGGGTGAAATCAGGAGCTTCACAGACAAAAAAGGACTACGGGAGTTTATTGCCACCAAACCAGCAATGCAATAAATGCTAAAGGGTCTGCTATAAAAAGAAAAAATAGGAAACAAAGAAGGAACACAGGTGTAAAGAATAAAAATGGCGACAAACAAGTATCTATCAATAATAACTTTAAATGTAAATGGATTAAATGCCCCAATCAAAAGACATAGGGCAACTGAGTGGATAAGAAAACATGACCCATATATCTGCTGTCTACAGGAAACCCACCTCAAAAAAAAAAAAGACGCACACAGACTGATGGTGAAGGGAGGGACAAAGGTTATACAGGCTAATGGAAATGAAAAAAAAGCTGGGGTAGCAATACTTATATCTGACAAATTCAATCTCAAAGTGAAGGACATAAAAAGAGATAAGGAAGGCCACTTCATAATACTAAAGGGAGCAATCCAACAAGAAGAAATAACTCTGGTAAACATATACGCACCCGCCAAAACCGGTTTGGCTCAGTGGCTAGAGCGTCGGCCTGCGGACTGAAAGGTCCCAGGTTCGATTCCGGTCAAGGGCATGTACCTGGGTTGCGGGCATATCCCCAGTAGGAGATGTGCAGGAGGCAGCTGATTGATGTTTCTCTCTCATCGATGTTTCTAACTCTCTATCTCTCTCCCTTCCTCTCTGTAAAAAATCAATAAAATATATTTTAAAAAAAAAACATATACGCACCCAATATAGGACCACCCAAATACATAAGAAAACTTCTGGAGGAGATCAAGGGAGAGATTGACAGCAATACAATCATAGTAGGGGACTTTAACACCCCACTATCACCATTGGACAAATCCTCTAAACAAAAAATCAGCAAAGGAACATCAATCCGAAATGACTCACTAGATCAGATGGAATTAATTGACATCTTCAGAACATTTCACCACAAAGCCACAGAATATACATCCTTCTCAAGTGCACATGGGTTATTTTCAAAGATAGACCATATATTGGGTCACAGGCAAAGTCTTTTTAAATTCAAGAAGATAGAAATCATATCAAGCATCTTCTCAGATCACAATGGCATAAAACTGGAAATCAACTACAATAAAAACAATTAAAAAAATCAAAAACATGGAGACTAAATAGCATGCTATTAAACAATGACTGGGTTACCAGAGAGATCAAAGAAGAAATAAAAAACATCATGGCAACAAACGACAATGAAAACACAACAATCCTATGAGACACAGCATAAGCAGTCTTGAGAGGTAAGTTCATAGCTTTACAAGCGTACTGCAAAAAACAAGAAACAACAATAATAAATTACCTAACCCTACAACTCACAGAGCTAGAAAGAGAGCAACAAGTAAAGCCCAGTGTAAGCAGAAGGAAGGAAATAATAAAGATCAGAGCGGAGATAACTGACATAGAGACCAAAAAAAAACAATACAAAAGATCAACAAAACCAAGAGCTGGTTCTTTGAAAGGATAAACAAGATTGATGAACCTTTAGCCAGGCTCACCAAGAAACAAAGAGAGAGGACCCAAATAAACAAAATCAGAAATGAAAGAGGAGAAATAACAACAGACACCACAGAAATACAAAGGATTGTTAAAAAATACTATGAACAACTTTACTCCAACAAACTAGACAACCTGGAGGAAATGGACATATTCCTAGAAAAATACAACCTTCCAAAACCTAAACAGGAAGAACCTAAAAATCTCAATAGGCCTATAACTATTTTTTAAAAAATATATATTTTATTGCTTTTCTACAGAGAGGAAGGGAGAGAGATAGAGAGTCAGAAACATCGATCAGCTGCCTCCTGCACATTTCCTACTGGGGATGTGCCCACAACCCAGGTACATGCCCTTGACCGGAATCAAACCAGGGACCTTTCAGTCCGCAGGCCGATGCTCTATCCACTGAGCCAAACCGGTTTTGGCGGCTGATAACTATAGAAGAAATTGAAGCAGTAATCAAAAAAGCTTCCAGCACACAAAAGCCCCGGGCCAGATGGCTTCACAGGAGAGTTTTACCAAACATTCAAGGAAGAACTAAAACCTATCCTCCTCAGACTACTACAAACAATTCAAGAGGAAGGAACACAACCAAGCTTATTCTATGAAGCCAGCATCACCCTAATACCAAAACCATGTAAAGACAACACAATGAAAGAGAATTACAGGCCAATATCCCTCATGAACATAGATGCCAAAATCCTCAACAAAATCCTAGCAAATCAGATCCAGCAGTACATCAGAAAGATCATACACCATGACCAAGTAGGTTTTATCCCAGGGATGCAAGGATGGTACAATATCCGCAAATCAATAAACATGACACATCACATAAACAAATTGAGAGATAAAAACCACATGGTCATATCAATTGATGCAGAAAAAGCTTTTGACAAAATCCAACACCCTTTCTTGATAAAAACTCTCAGCAAGGTAGGAATAGAAGGATCATAAATCAACATAATAAAAGCCATATATGACAAACCCACAGCCAACATCATAATCAATGGGCAAAAACTAAAACCGTTTCCCCTGAGAAGAGGAACAAGACAGGGATGCCCCCTCTCACCACTCCTGTTCAACATAGTACTGGAAGTACTAGCCATTGCGATCAGACAAGAAGAAGAAATAAAAGGCATCCAAATTGGAAAAGAAGTAAAACTGCCCTTATTTGCAGATGACATGATACTGTACATAGAGAACCCTAAAGACTCCATCAAAAAATTATTAAACTCAATAAATGAATTTGGCAATGTAGCAGGATACAAGAAATGCCAAGAAATCTATGCCATTTCTTTACACCAATAGGGAACTTACAGAAAGTGAGACTAAAAAAGCAATCCCACTTACCATCGCACCAAAAAAATTAAGATACCTAGGAATAAACTTAACTAAGGAGGTACAAGACTTATATGCAAAAAACTACAAGACACTGAAAAAAGAGATAGAGGAAGACATAAACAGATGGAAGAACATACCGTGCTCTTGGATTGATAGTATCAACATCATCAAAATGTCCATACTACCTAAAGCCATTTATAGATTCAACACAATCCCCATCAAATTATCAATGGCATATTTCACAGATCTAGAACGAACGTTCCAAAAATTCATCTGAGAAAGAAGAACAAACTAGGTGGGATCTCAATACCAGATATTAAGCTGTATTACAAAGCCACTGTTCTTAAAACAGCTTGGTACTAGCACAAGAACAGACATATAGATCAATGGAATATAATAGAGAACCCAGAAATCGACCCAAACCACTATGCCCAATTAATATTTGACAAAGGAGGCAAGAGCATACAATGGAGTCAAGACAGTTTCTTCAATAAATGGTGTTGGGTAAATTGGACAGATAGATGCAAAAAGATGAAACTAGACCACCAACTCACACCATACCCAAAAATAAACTCAAAATGGATAAAAGACTTAAATGTAAGACGGGAAACCATAAAAATACTAGAGGATTCCACAGGCAGCGAAATCTCAAACATATGTTGAAGGAATTTCTTCTCTGATACTGCTCCTAGGGAATTGGAAACTAAAGAGAAAATAAACAAATGGGACTACATTAAAATAAAAAGCTTTTTTTTTTTCTTCAAATATACTCCATTGATTTTCCACAGAGAGGATGGGAGAGAGACAGAGAGTCAGAAACATCGATGAGAGAGAAACATCGATCAGCCGCCTCCTGCACATCCCCCACTGGTGATGTGCCCGCAACCCAGGCACATGCCCTTGACCAGAATCGAACCCGGGACCCCTCAGCCCGCAGGCCGACGCTCCATCCACCAAGCCAAACCGCCCTCGGCTAAAATAAAAAGCTTTTGCACAGCAAAGGAAACCATTAACAAAACAACAAGAAGGCCCACTGCATGGGAGAACATATTTACCAATGATATCACTGATAAGGGTTTAATCTCCAACATTTACAGGGATCTCTTGCAACTTAACAATAGGAAGATAAACAATCCAATCAACAAATGGGCAATGGACCTAGATAGACACTTTTCGAAAGAGGACATACAGAAGGCTGAAAGACATATGAAAACATGCTCAAAGTCACTAATTATACAAGAGATGCAAATTAAAACGACAATGAGGTATCACCTCACACCTGTCAGAATGGCTACCATCAACAAATCAATAAACAACAAGTGTTGGAGAGGATGTGGAGAAAAAGGAACCCTTCTGCACTGCTGGTGGGAATGCAGACTGGTGCAGCCACTATGGAAGACAGTATGGAGTTTCCTCAAAAAACTAAAAATGGAACTCCCATTTGACACAGTGATCCCTCTTCTAGGAATATATCCCAAGAAACCAGAAACACCAATCAGAAAGGATATATGCACCCCAGTGTTCATAGCAGCACAATTAACCATAGCTAAGATTTGGATACAGCCTAAGTGCCCATCAGCAGATGAGTGGATTAAAAAACTGTGGTACATCTACACAATGGAATACTACACTGCAGGTAAAAAAGAAGGAACTCTTGCCATTTGCAACAGCTTGGATGGAATTGGAGAGCATTATGCTAAGTGAAATAAGCCAGTCAGAGAAAGATAAATACCACATGATCTCACTCATTTGTGGAATATAGAGAACAACATAGACTGATGAACAGGGACAGATCCAAAGACAGAGAAACAGCGATCAGACTATCAATCCCCAGAGGGAAATTAGGGGAGGATGGGGGTAAGGGGAAGAGATCAACCAAAGACTTGTATGCGTGCATATAAGCCAAACCAATGGACATGGACAACAGGGGCATGAGAGCATGAGTGTGTGTGTGGGGGGGAGGTTGGGGGTTAATGGGGGGGGATGAGGACACACTTGTAATACCTTAATCAATAAAGAAATTAAAGATTAAAAAAAGAATAAAAAAAGGGCATAGAAACCATAAAAATGAGTCAGTCAGAAATGAAGAATACAATCACTGAAATAAAAAAGACATAAAATGGAATAAATGTGGACCAGATTAAGTGTGCATCAAATCAGCAATTTGGAAGAAAAGTAGCAGAAAACACCCAATCAGAGCATCAAAAAGAAAAGAAATTATAAAAATAAGGATCGTTTAACATCAAACATAACAACTTTTGTATCGTAGGGTTACCAGAAGGAGAAGGGAGAGAGCAAGGGATTGAAAACATAGTTGAAAAAATAATGACTGAAAACTTTCCTAACTTGGTGAAGGACAAAGAGTCAAAGTCCAGAAAGTGTCGAGAGTTCCAAACAAGATGAACACAATGACGCCTGTACCAAGACACATCATCATTAAAATGTCAAAGATTTAAGACAAAGAATATTAATAGCAGCAAGAGAAAATCAGTTACCAATGAGGGAGCTCCTATAAGACTGTTAGCTGATTTCTCAACAGAAGCTTTGCAGGCCCAGAAGGATTGGAGCAAAATGATGAAAAACAAGGACCTACACCCAAGACTACTCTACCAAGCAAGGCTATTACTTAAAATTGAAGAAGAGATAAAGAGCCTCCCCAACAAGAAAACCCTAAAGGAGTTCATCACTACCAAGCCAGTATTTCAAGAAATAATATAGGAACTTCTGTGTAAAGAAGATAGAGAAAAAACAAACACACACATTTGAATAATAAAAGGGCAATAACTGTGTCCCTATCAATGATGACTTTAAATGTAAGTAGATTAAATGCTCCAAGCTGAATGAAAAAAAAAATCAAGACACATAAATATGCTGCCTACAAGAAACCCAACTCAGACACATACATACACACACTGAAAGTAAAGGGATGAAAAAAGGTATTTCATGTAAATGCAAATTAGTAAAAGCTGGGGTAGTAATTCTTATATCAGACAAAATAGACTTCAATACAAAGGGTATAATAAGAAACAAAGAAGGACATTTTGTAATGATAAGGAGATCAGTTCAACAAGAGGATATAACTCCTGTAAACATTCATGCACCCAATATGGGAGCACCTAAATATATAAAGCAAACGTTGATGGGCATAAAAAGAGATATTGGCAGCAATACAGTGATAGTCGAGGACTTTAACACTCCGTTGACATCAATGAATAAATTTTCCAGAGAAAAATTCAATTAGAAAACAGCTGCTTTAAATGGCATATTAGACCAGATGAATTTAATTGATATTTTTAGAGCATTTCACCCCAAATCAGCAAAATATACATTTTTCAAGCATAAATGGAACATTTTCCAGGATAGACCACATGTTAAGCTTCAAAAAATGTTTCAATAAATTTAAGAAGATTGAAATAATATCAAGCATCTTTTTCAACCACAATGGTATAAAACTAGAAAGCAATTAAAAAGAAAAAAAAAAAACACTGAAAACCACACAAGCACATGGAAGCTAAATAATATGCTACTGAACAATAAATGGCTTAACAATGAGATCAAGGAATAAGTCAAAAGATACCTTGAGACATTAAAATTTTTTAAGCCCTAGCTGGTTTGGCTCAATGGATAGAGCATCAGCCTGTGGACTGAAGGGTCCAGGTTCGATTTTGGCCAAGGGCACATGCCTTGGTTGCAAGATTGATCCCCCATAGGGGGCATGCAGAAGGCAGCCAATCAATGATTCTCTCTCATCATTGATGTTTCTATCTCTCTCTCCCTCTGCCTTCCTCTATAAAGTGAATAAAATATATAAAAAAATCTTAGCATTCTTAAAAAAATTTTTTTAATAAAGTTCACACACAAAACACAATGATGCCCTGGTCGATTGCTCAGTGGTTAGTGTTGGCTTGAGCACTGAAGGGTGCGTGGGTTTGATTACTGGTTAAGGGCATGTACCTGGGTTGAAGGTTCAACCCCGCTCTGGTCAGAGCATGTTTGGGAGGCAACTAATTGATGTGTCTCTCTCACACCCATGTTTCTCTCTCTCTTTCCTTTCCTCCCTCCCCCCTTTCTCTCTCTCTAAAAAGCAATGGAAAAAAATGTCCTTGGGTGAGGATTAACACAAACAACAATAACAACCTCCCTACTCCCCACAAAAACACAATGACACAAAATCTATAAGAAAAATCTCAAATATACAATTTAACCTTATACCTAAAGGAAATAGTAAAAAAAAATTTAAACAAACCACAAAGTAAATAGAAGGAAGAAAATAATAAAAGTTAGAGTAGAAATAAGTGAAATAGAATCTAAAAAAATTACAAAGGGCAATGAAGCCAAGAGCTGTTGTCTTTTTTCCCAAAGAGAAACAAAATTGAAAAACTTTAACCAGACTCATCAAGAAAAAAGAGAAAGAACCCAAATAAATAAAATCAGAAATAAAAGAGGAAAAGTAACAACTAACACCACAGAAATATAAGACATTATAAGAAAACTAGGGGCCTGGTGCACGAAATTCATGCACTGGGGTTGTGGTCTATCAGCCCAGCCTGCCCCATCTCACATACTGGGAGTCCTCAGGGGATGTCCTACTGATGGCTTAGTCCCGCTCCCTGTTCGCCTTGGGGAGCAGGCCTAAGCCGCAGTCTGGCCTCCCTTTGTGGGAGGCCACCTGGCTGATCAGGGGAAGGCGCCAGCCCCATCACCCTGCTGCTGCAGCCACTGCCAGTCACCGCAGCCACCAAGGTGTTTTCATCAACATGGACTCCAGTCTCTTCACCATAAAAAAAAATGACAACTTTCTTTAGGCATTTTCAAGATGTGTCTTTCATAGGATATTACATTTCTTTATTATTTTTTTATCCTCACCTGAGGATATGTTTCCATTGATTTTTATAGAATGTGGAAGAGAAAGGGAAAGAGAGAAACATCAAAGTGAGAGGAACACTTTGATTGGTTGCCTCCTGCATGAGCCCTGACCTGGGCCCCAGCCAGCGAGGAGCCTGCAACCTAGGTATGCCCTTGGTCAGAATTGAACCCAGACCCTGCGGTGGGCAGGCCAAGGCATTATCTACTGAGCCAAACCGGCTAGGGCAGGATATGACATTTCTTAGCCTTCCAGCAGTGGATCTTCATTTTTTTCTCCAGGAGTGAGGTGGAAAAACCCTACATCACCTTCTTGGATTCTTATTACCCAAGTTACTAAGAATATTACCAGTGGCATACAGAGAGCTTAGCCAATGAGCGGTCAGAAAAGGTGTTTCCTCTGTAGTTCATACCGATCCCCAGCTTGGCCCCTGCCCAGGCCCAAGACCTCTGGCCAGGCAACAGGGGAACCCCAGCCCTGTGCGATCATTGGCTCCGCCCCTGCCCAGGCCTCAGGCCTCTGGCCAGGGTGTTAGGCCTGAGCAGGGGACTCTCAGCCCTGTGTGATCACCAGCTCCACCCCTTTCCGGGGCCTCTGGCTGCGTCTTAGGCCTGGGAAGGGACCCCCTCGGCTCTGATTGCAGGCTCAGGCCCTGCCCAGGAGCCCCCTGGCTCAGGCGCTTCCTAGGCTGCTCAGGGCCCACAAAGGACCTACCTCCAAGTGACCTGGGTGCCCTATGATGTTTCCCAAACCCAGGCCACTGGTGCCTCGTATGCAAATTAACCGCCATCTTAGTTGGGTTAATTTGTATAGTCACTCCTGATTGGCTGGTAGGCGTGACTGGTGGGTGTAGCAGAGGTACAGTCAATTTGCATGTTTCTCTTTTATTAGATTAGACTAGAGGCCCAGTGCACAAAAATTTGTGCGCTCAGGGGGGAAGAGGGGGTCCCTCAGCCTGGCCTGTGCCCTCTCGCAGTCTGGGACCCCTCGGGAGATAACGACCTGCTGGCTTAGGCCTGCTCCTGGGTGGCAGAGGGCACGTCTAATCCCTAGGTGCAGCCCCTGGTCGGGCTCAGAGCAGGGCCAATTGGGGAGTTGGGGCGCCACCCCCTGTCATGCACAGAGCAGGGCGGATTGGGAGGTTGCGATGCCACCCCTAGTCACGCTCAGGCTAGGGCCAATTGGGGGGTTAGGGCACCGTCCCCTGTCACACTCAAGGCAGGGTCGATGGGGAGGTTGCAGCGCCACCCCCTGTCATGCACAGAGCAGGGCCAATCAGGGGGTTGGGGCACTGCCCCCTGTCACTCACAGAGCAGGGCCAATCAGGGGGTTGGGGCACTGCCCCCTGTCACGCACAGAGCAGGGTCCATCAGGCAGGTTGGGGCTTTGTACCCTGTCACGCACAGAGCAGGGTCAATCAGGGGGTTGGGAAGCTCCCCCCTGTCACACACAGAGCAGGGCCCATTGGGGGGTTGGGGAGCTCCCCCCTGTCATGCACAGATCAGGGCCGATCAGGGGGTTGAGGAGCTCCACCCTGTCACTCACAGAGTAGGGCCAATAGGGGAGTTGGGACACCGCCCCCTGTCACACACAGAGCAGGGCGGATCAGGGGGTTGGGGCGCTGCCCTCTATCACCCACAGAGCAGGGCTGATCAGGGGGTTGGGGCACTGCCACTGTCACACTCAGGGCAGGGCCGATGGGGAGGTTATGGCTCTACCCCATCACACACAGAGCAGGGCCGGGGGGGGGGAGGGGTTGGGGTGCCACCCTCTATCACCCACAGAGCAGGGCCGATCAGGGGGTTGGGGCGCCACCACTGTCACACACAGAGCAGGGCTGATCAGGGGGTTGGGGCGCTGCACCATGTCACACACAGAGCCACAGGGTGATCAGGGGGTTGGGGAGCTCCCCCATATCAGGCACAGAGCAGGGCTGATCAGGGGGTTGGGGCGCCTTTTCCTGTCATGAACAGAGCAGGGCGGATAGGGAGGTAGTGGACCTGCCCCCTGTCACACAGAGCCACAGGGCGATCAGGGTGTTTGGGCGCTGCCTCCTGTCACGCTGATCCTGGTGCCGGGAGGCATATTACCCTTTTACTATATAGGATAGAGGCCTGGTGCATGGGTGGGGGCTGGCTGGTTTGCCCTGAAGGGTGTCCTGGATCAGGGTGGGGGTCCCCACTGGGGTGCCTGGCCAGCCTGGGTGAGGGGATGATGGCTGTTTGCAGCTGGTCACACACCCTTCAGGGTGGGGGTCCCCACTGGGTGCCTGGCCAGTCTGGGTGAGGGGCTGAGGGCTGTTTTCAGGCTGGCGGGTGACTGAAGCTCCCAACTGCTCCTTTTTTCTTTTTTTAATTCTGGGCTAGCTTTAGCTCTGGCTCCAGCTCTGAGGCCTCTGCTGCTGAAAGCAGGTATCTGGTTTGTTTTGGTTCTATAATCGAAACACTGTATCAACTCCAGTTCTGAGATACCGGCTGGATGAAAGCAGGTTTCTGGGGTTTTGTTTAGCTTCTATATTTGTAACAATGTTTCAAACTGCAAGCTCAGAGGCTGGCAAGGCAGGCGGGGAACATTGGTTTCCTCCATCACTGAAGCAAGGAAGCCTCATGTTCACTTCAAGCTGCCTGGCTGCTGGCCGCCATCTCGGCTGGCAGTTAATTTGCATATCGCCCTGATTAGCCAATGGGAAGGGTAGCGGATGTACACTAATTACCACGTTTTTCTTTCATTAGATAGGATAGTGACCATAACCAGTTTGGGTCAGTGGATAAAGCATCAGCCTGTGGTCTCATGGGTCCAAGGTTTGATTCCGGGCAAGGGCATGTACCTTGGTTGTGAGCACATCCCCAGTAGGGAGTGTGCAGGAGGCAGCTGATCAATGTTTCTCTCTCATCGATGTTTCTAACTCTCTATCCCTCTCCCTTCCTCTCTGTAAAAAAATCAATAAAATATATTTTAAAAAAAGAAAATAGTACAAAGAATTACATGCCAACAGATTGGACAATCTACAAGAATGGATAAATTCCTAGAAACATATAATTTTCCAAGACTAAATCAAGAATAAACAGAAAATCTGAACAAAATGATGACTACTAATGAAATTGAAGCAGTAATAAAAAAACTTCCAACAAACAAAAGTCCTAGACTGGATGACTTTACAGGTTAATTTTGCCACACTCAAATAAGAATTAACACCAATCATTGTCAAACTATTCTAGAAAATACAATAGAAGGGAAGTCTCTCAGGCTCATTTTATGAGGCCACCATTACCCTAATTAAAAAGATACTCTAAAAATAATTATAGGCTAATATTTCTCATGAACATAGATGCAAACAGCCTCAAAAAAACATGAACAAACTGAATTCAGCAATGCATTAAAAAGATTATACACCATGCTTAACTGGGGTTTATTCCTGGTATGCAAGGTTGGTTCAATATCTGCAAATCAATTAATGTGATACACCACAAACAAAATGAAGGCTAAAAATCATATGATCATACCCACAGATTAAAAAACAAGCATTTGACAAAATCCAGCATCCATATATGATTAAAATTCTCAGCAAAGTGAGAATAGAGGGAACGTACCTCTACTTAATAAAGGCCACATATGACAAGCTCACAGTTGTCATTATACTCAGTGGATAAAGGCTAAAAGTACTTTCCTGTGGAACAGAAACCAGACAAGGATGCACACTTTCACCACATTTTACCCAACATAGTATTGGAAGTCTTCGCCACAGCAATCAGGGAATAAAAAGAAATAATAAGCACCCAAACTGCAAAATAGCAGGATACAAAATTAATATTGAGAATTCAGTTGCATTTTTACACATCAATAATCAACTTCCAGAAAGGGAAACCAAGGAAATAATTCCATTTAAATTGCATAAAAATATGCCTAGGAATAAATTTAACTAAGGAGGTAAAACACCTGTACTCAGAAAATTAAAAAGGCTTCCCAGTTCAACGCGCAAACCTGTTTGAGAGATCTGCACATTGAAACATCTGAAGGTGGGCGAATGGGAGGAAACTGGGAAGATGGAAAGGAGAAGAGCTGAGATGGGCCAGAGAAGAAGCCCGGGACTTGCTGCCTGGAGCTCTCTGCCAGGCTCAGCTCAGGGAAGGGAGGAATCAGGTGGCTGCGGGCACTCCCTTCAGCTGGGAGGAGCAGGCAGTTTCAGTGAGAATCCTGCAGGAGTGGGCAGGATGTGCTGCCGCTGGTCTCAGTGACCTGGGCAAGGACGAAGCACAGAGGCACGGCCATGGTTGTCTTGCAAATGCATTCTAGACAGAGAAACAAGCCACAGGGCCTGCCTGCCTCCACTCACCCTTCCAGAGCTCTCCTTTCATTCTCCCAGAGCTAGCAGCAGGCCCCAGAAAAAGCTGTAGCAGTGAGTGCTGGGTTGCAAAGCACATTATTTGCAAACCCAAGAATCAGTACTATGGAAACACTTTCTACCCGAGTCACAGGCACCCTCTTCAACTAATCCCAGGTCGAGTGGAGACACAGAGTGGATGCCGCAGAGGTCTGCCAGTCACCATGACTGGGAGGGCAAAGCCACAGAGGAAGCGACCAACTTCCCCCAGCTCATCCCACCCCCACACATCACAGTGTACTGCTGGTAGTGTTTGGGTACAGGGGGCAGCACTGGGATTTCATCACATTGTTTACCACCTTCCCCCCTATACCTCCCCCCTCCGTGAGGTTGTTCTCCTAAGACCTAGGCATGTAAACTAGGAAGGCTACTCCCACCTTCCCAGGGAGCACAGGCCATTTCCTGCCACCCCTCAGAGATCTGAAAAACCAGAGCAATTCAGGAGAACGAAAAAACTTGTGATTCAGCACCACCTATTGGAAAACGATTGAGAGAATTAAGCAAACAGAACACCTAATTATCTCAATTCAAAAAGGCCTTTTCCAAAGCACATTGTATTAAAACTGTCAAAAATTAGTGACAGGAGATTAGATGCATTTAAAAAAAGAGAAAAGACTGCTGTATATATGAACATTTCTTTTATGTAAACTTAATGGCAACTACATATGAAAACCCAAAACCAAGACACATAACTTAGAAGAAAGAGGAAACAGAGGGAAAAATTATGAAATACCACCAAACAAAAACAACAGACAGAAACACAAGGAAAAAACAAACAGTGGAGGCACAGAGCTACCAGAAACCAAAAGATAAAATGGCTATAGGAAGTCCTCATACACCAAGAATCACCCTAAATGTACATGAAGTGAATTCACCAATAAAAAGGCACAGAGTGGCAGATTGGATCAAAACCAAAATCCGAGTTACCTCAAAAAATTAAAAGTGGAACTGCTTTATGACCCAGCAATTCCACTTCTGGAAATTTATCTGAAGAAACTGAAATGCTAATTTGAAAGAATATATGCACCCCCATATTCATTGCAGCATTATTTACAATAGCCAAGATTTGTAAGCAGTTCCATCAGTAGATGACTGAGGCAAAAGGTTGTGGTACATTTACAGAATGAAGTACTTACTCTGTCATAAAAAGGAAGACAATTTTACCCTTTGCAACAGCATGGATGGACCTGGAGGACATTATGCTAAGTGAAACAAACCAGTCAGAGAAAAAAAGAACCATATGATTTCACTCAGATGTAGAATTTAATAATCAGACTGAACTATTAAGCAAAACAGAGACTAATAGAGGGCAGGCAGATAGCTGTGGTGGAAGTGTTAGGAGGGTTGGAGGGATTGAGCAAAAAAGAAAAAAAAAAGAGAACTCATGAGCATGGCTGACAGTGTGAGGACTGTGGGGGGTGGGGTGGGTAGAAGTGGAAGAGGGCATAGGAGGAATAAATGATGACGGAAAAAATAAAATAATATTTAAAAAAACCAACCATAGCCCCAGCTGGTTTGGCTCAGTGGATAGAGTGCCAGCCTGAGGACTGAAAGGTCTCAGGTTCGATTTTGGTCAAGGGCACATGCCTGTGTTGCCATCTGGATCCCCAGTAGGGGGTGTGCAGGAGGCAGCCAATCAATGATTATCATCATTGATGTTTCTATCTCTCTCTCCCCCTCCCTTTTTCTCTGAAAGCAATAAAAATATATTAAAAAATCCAATCATATGCTGCCTTCAGGAGACACATCTAATTTGCAAAGACAAAAATAAACTCAAAGTGAAAGGATGGAAAATGATTCTCTAAGCAAATGGCATCCACAGAAAAGCAGAAGTAGCCAATGCTTATATCAGACAAAATAGATTCCAGGATAAAAAAGTAATAAGGGTCCAGCTGCAGTGGCTCAGTGGTTGAATGTTGACCTATGAACCAGGAGTTCACAGTTCGATTCCCAGTCAGGGCATATACCCGGGTTGGGGCAGTGTGGGGTGTGCAGGAGGCAGCTGAGCAATGATTCTCTCTCACCATTGATGTTTCTCTCTCTCTTCCTCTCCTTTCCTTCTGAAATCAATCAATATACTATATATATATATATATATATACATATATATGTATATATATATATATATATAATAGTAAAGTGATAGATACAAAATAATCATGGGAATGTAAAGTACAGCATAGAGAATATAGTCAATAATATTTTATAATTATATATATGGTTCCCGGTGTGTACTAGACTTCTTAGGGGATCACTTCATAAATTATATGTATCTAACCGCTATGCTGTACACCTAAACTAATAAAAATATTAAATGTCCACTGTAATTGAGAAGTTAAAAAAGTAATAAATAAATGAATAAAATTTATGTTTACACTAAAAAGAAAGAACCAGTATGGTTCTTATTATGACCGGCCAGATTATTATGACCACCCCATCAGTACTTCATTGACACTTCCAAAAATACTGAATATTGAAAACTTCCTAAGCAAATACTCTCAAGGTCTTATTATTATTATTTGCATAACTAATTCACTACTTTGTACTAATGGGATGGTCATAATTATCTGGCCGGTCATAATTATCTGGCCACTCAGTGTATGTCCCCATGACTTATCAACATTAATAAAAGAGAAAAATGGTAATTGGCGTACGAGCTACCCTTTTCATTGGCTAATCAGGGCTATATGCAAATTAACTACCAACTAAGATTGGCAGTTAACTGCCAACAAGATGGCGGTTAATTTGCATATGTAGGCACAATGCAGGGAGGTGAAAGGGAAAGCAGGAAGAAGCCCCCTGCCACTGACAGTGATCGGAAACCCAGGGGGGAGCTAAGAGCTGGGGGGCAGGGCAAAGGCGGCCCTGGGGCTGCCTTTGCCCTGCCCCCCAGCCATGATCGGAGAATCAGGTGCCTTTTCCGCCCTGGCCAGTGATAGCAGGAAGTAGGGGTGGAGCCAACGATGGGAGCTGGGCACGGTCGAAGCTGGCAGTCCCGGGAGCTAGGGGTCCCTTGCCTGGGCCTAAAGCGAAGCCCATGATCGTGGGGCCGCTGCAGCTGCGGGTCCCCGCAGCCCGGTCCGGACGCCTCAGCCAGAGGCATCCGGCCTGGGCAAGGGGCCAATCCTGCGATTGGAGGGTGATGGGGGTCAACGCCTGAGGGCTCCCAGTATGTGAGAGGGGGCAGGCTGGGCTAAGGGACACTCCCCCACACACACACCCAGTGCACGAATTTCGTGTACCAGGCCCCTAGTTTATATTATAAGTACAAGTTTGTACCTTTTGACTCCCTTCACCCATTTCAACCACCCTTCACCCCCTGCCTTTGGCAACTACCAATCTCTTCTCTGTATCTATGAGTTTGTTTTTTAGATTCTACATATAAGTGATAGCATTCAGTATTTGTTTGTCTGTCTGACTTATTAAAATTTATTCATTTCTTTTTAAGCTTTTACATTAATTTTTTATTTTTAAATTTCTTTATTGATTAAGATATTACATATGTGTCCTTATCCCCCCATTTAATTTGTTTGTGAGTGGTCACTCAGCTCTAGTGAGGTTGGGAGAGGAATGAGATGCAGAATGGACAGAGCTGAGCCTGGGGGCAGACCCAGGTACTTACCTGTGCCTCCACGTGCATTAAAGGTCAGTGACCCATTGGGTGGGGCCTTGCTCAGCTTTTTGAAGACGACATGTTCCATTTTGTGGAGCAGGGTAGTGGCCACATAGTTCTGCTCTGAGTGGGACAAGGTCTCCAGGTCCCCAGGGTTCTCCAACAGGTCATCCACCCCCTGTATGAGGCCCTGGGGGTGTGGACACAGAGCCATTGGCCCATGCACTAGAGGGGCTACAGGAAGACTTTGCCCACTCAGCTCCAGTAAACGGATTCTAGATGCTGTGTATTTGGGGATAAAGGTGGTACCGGATTGCCCCTGCAATCCAGCCATTTAGAAGTCAGTCCTTTTCCTGAATGCCAAGGGTGACGTAAACTGAATGGGCAGGAGCAGCAAGAAAGGTGTTAGTCGGTGTGTGAGGATCTAACAGTGAGTACAA
The DNA here is from genome assembly GCF_963259705.1 of Myotis daubentonii. Taxonomy (NCBI): domain Eukaryota; kingdom Metazoa; phylum Chordata; class Mammalia; order Chiroptera; family Vespertilionidae; genus Myotis; species Myotis daubentonii. The sequence continues at coordinate 24,351,847 of NC_081844.1, read as the reverse complement.
GTACCTGCATGTCTGCTTTCCCCACCCGCCCTAGGAGAAGTGGGGGCTCAGAGCAGGGCAGCTCTGTGTCTCTTCCCAAACCAAGGCTTCCCCAGTCCTCTATGGGATGCCTCCACGTGCCTCCCCCAGGTCCTGTCCTTACCTGGATCTTGTCCGAATCTGAGGCTGACTTGAAGTCTCTGTCGAAATCATCAAATTTTTGTAACAAACTGGAGACCTTTGAGGAGAAGGGAGATGTGATGGTCAGAGAGCCTCACAGGTAGATGGGGAAACTTGGGGAAAATAGGTGGGTGCTGCAGGTGGCACGGAGGTATTTCCTGCCTCTTTGTACCTGTAGGAGTCACTCACCTTGCTGTTGTTGATTCCAGCGTGTTTAGTCCTGGTGCCGGTGCTGGAGGGGATCCCTGCTGCAGACAGAGGGCAGTTCATTAGGTGTGTGTGTATGTGTGTGTGTGTGTGTGTGTGTATGTGTGTGTCTGTATGTGTTGGGATTGGGGCTTGGGGCCCAGGCCAGGTACCTTCCCAGACTGTCATTTGGTAATTTATGGACCCTGTTTTGGGAATAGAAGCACTGGGAGGTTCCACTGTCGCCCCTTCCCTTAGTGGCCACTTTTTCCTCGTCACATGGAAGCCTCATCGCATAATAACGTGGTGGTTTAGATGCTCTTTTGTCCAGATGTGGATGGAATCAGCCTGAGTCCTGCCTGTCTGCTACCGCCAGTTCCCTAAATTTCCCAGGAAGTTCCCAACTACCGTGGGGGACATCACAGCTGCCTGTGTCCCAGCCTGAACATTTGGACAGAGGACAGAGGATGCCTTCTTGGGAATCCAGGGCATGGGAAATACTGCATTTCCTGGTCAGGACCTGACTTGCCTCCCAGTGATAGCCTTAGTTCTAATTTCCTCAGAGCAGCTCCTCACTAACTGAGTTCTCCTTGGAATCCCATTGAGGCTGTCAAAGCAGTGCTCTCCCTCCACACTAACACTAAGACATCTTGATAGAGATGGACCAAGAACCGCCCTTGTGATAGAAACCCCTCCCCAACCCTCCCTCCCCATCTACTCCCCACACCGGCTCCCAAGGATGAGGCTATAGGGCAGGGGACAGGGAGAATGAAGAAGGTGCTGGACAGGATGGGGCCATCCAGACAGTGACACCAAGTCCAGGTTGGACACTGGGAGCTGACCTCCAGTCACTCATACCTGGGTACTTTCCTTGACTCCCAGAAGGCATTCCCTGGACTGGCAGGAATTGTTGAGAATCCTTATCTGAGGAAGACCAGGGAAGGTGAGGGCTGGCTGGCTGGAGAGGGAGCAGGGTCTGATGGGCGAGGGGCAGCAGATGTTTCTATCCTCCTGCCCCTTAGTATCCCACCTGGGACACAGACCTGTGTTCTTCCCTGGGTGAATCTGCGGTTTCTGATGATGCTTTCCTTTGGAGCCTGGTTCAGATGGGAGCCTCTCCCTTTTAGTTGAATTTTCAAGAGTGTGTTTGTGTGGTGGAGTCCATGTTGTGCTGGTCAGACCTGACACAACATTCTTCTGGGTCCTGATATTCTGAGTTGTCCTGAGGTCATGAACTGAAATTTTTGGGGAGGATTAGGGAGGTCCCTTGTGTAGGAAAATTGATGGAGGCTGAGTAGCTGAGAATTGTGGTCAGGGTGCCAGGGTTGTTGGTCAGGGACAGGGCTGGCTACGGAAGGTGGACCCACCCTTGAACCTTCCCACCCTCATGTTTCTGGGCAGGATCCCTGAATCCATCATTGCCTGGGAGGTCCGAGTGTCTACCTGGAATGTTTGTGATCACAGGGGCTCTGGTGGGAGAAGTACTCGTTCTGGAAGTTACTGATGATGACAAAGAAGACAGATATTGCATTGGAACACAAAACACCGTGAGTTCCTGAAATAACTTAAATGTCATCATTTTCTCAAAAATAAGATATCAGGTTGGTGGGGGTGAGGGTTCCAAACATGCAGAAGTGACACTCTGAGGAGGGTTCTCAGCCTTGAGGTTTGGAGAAGGTGGGTGTCGAGGACAGCTTTTTAATGTTTTTGTTGTTGTTTTTTATGCCTGAGAAAGTGGGCCAAATGACCTCAAATCTCATGGACAAGAAGAGACATATATATATCTGTAGGCTATTACATTTTGAAAATGAAATGAAATGTATTTTAAGAAACACTGTCTTTATAATGATAAAACAATTAAAAGGCAACCTACCATTTGGGAGAAAATGTTTGCAAATCATATATCTTACAAATAGTTAACATCCAAAATACTATATAAAGAACTCTTTTAACTCAACTGACAAAATATACAAAACTAAACCATCGAATTTAAAAATGGGTAGTGGATCTGATAGACTAATCACGAGAACCTGATTGCCCTCCTCCCTCAAAGCACCCTTCCCTAGCTTCTCTCTCTAATCACTGAGAAAATGCTTCTGTGCTGCTCTCAGTGGTGAGGGCTCTGGATGCCCTATAACCTCCCCCAACAATCTCTGTATGCCCACTCCAAGCCCCAGTACCATCACATCTCTCAAAGTGGCTAGTGAGCCTTACTTGCAGAATAAGCGTCCTTCCCTCCCAACTGGTGAGAGGACCCAGACCGTAGCCTGCACCTCCAGCTTAATATCACTAATGGGCATCTGTGTGGGCAGACTTACCCCTATCCTTCTGGGCTGCAGAAACCAATGGCAACAACAGCACCACTGACAGTTCTGGGACAGAAAAACATGAAGAGAAGACAAAGAAAAGAGAGTCCATCTCCAATTTCAAAACCTGGCTGCATGGCCATTGCTTCCTTTGGAGGTGGTTCTTGCCCTGCAGCCCATGGCCTTCCAGCAGGTTCTTCGTGTATTTTACTGGGAATTGAGGACTCAATCTTTCCCCTCCCCCTCCGAGAACGACCTGAGAAATCAGTCACCAACAGATACAGTCCTCATGGATCCTCAGGTGCCACAGGTAAGGGCAGAACATACATGATGGATGCTGATAGGGACACAGCTTAGAAACCCCAACCTGTCCCAATGGAGGGGGTAGATCTTAAAGATCCCTTTGCCCAGATCCAGTTTCTTGTTCTCTGGCAATGGCAGAAATCTGAGGATTTCTCTTCCAGGATCATTTCCCCTGTTAAATGTACATTTTCTGGGTATACAAAAGGACCTGGGTATTAGAATTAGACTCCCAAAGTGTGAGCCCTAGCTCACAGTGTCAGCAGGGGTAAGAACCGTGGAATGGAGAGATGGGGGCTAATGAGAGGTGAGGAGTGAGGACGAAGGCAGCTGCAGGTAGAGTCACTATCTCCTGGTTAAGTGGCCTCTCCAGGTATAGCACCCATGGCTTCTTTGGCTCCTTCCACATGAGCTCCTGGCCCTCAGACAGAGCACTGAGGGCACAGCCTTTGCCCTTTTTCTTCCAGTTCGGCCCTATGGAATAAGTCACTAAACAGGCTTTGTGGTCTGAAAACCACTATAGGTGCACAGGGATGAAACCTACCCTCCAGGCGATAACTGGATCACATATGTAGAGTCCATCCTTTCATGCATATGAGCCAGTGAACCCTATGCAAATTCAGCTCTGTGTGCCTTTACAAGAAGTTTCTAAAATGTGTCCATTCTTAAAAAACATCATGTACCACAAATCAGATAATGATAAAATGTGGCTATGTTTCATAAAAACCAGGAAGCAAATTACAGCCAATGGGGAACAGTTGCTATCCTAAGCACTGAAGGTAATAATGACTAACCAGACTTTGGCTGACCTCGTTTTATTGATTTCTACTAATTCACTATCCTTTAAATCATGCCATGATACACACACAAAGATAATGTATTTCTTAGCATAATAGAGTTTTCAGATAGTTTGATTATTTAACCTTCTGGAAAAAAAATGATATGTGCTAGTTAATCTTATGTATCAATTTGGTTAGACTACAGTACCCAGACATCTAGTCAACATTAGTTTACTAGAGGCCCGGTGCACGGAATTTGTGCACAGGTGGGGTCCATAAGCCTAGCCAGCAAACAGGGCCAATTGGGGCCAGGCCAGAGAGGAGGCAATGGTTGCCAGGCTGGGCACGGAAGGAACGGACACCAGATGCTGATTTGGCCATCATCGGCGTCCCGCCACTGTGTGGTTCCCTGCCTTCCCCCTCCTCCTTCCTCACTGCTGCTACCTTGGCACTTGGGTGGCAGGTCAATTGGGGCCTGCCAGCTTGGGGGGGAGGGACAGGGCATGGGAGGTTGGCCACTGGCCCCGAGGAGGGAGCCAGCCCTCAACCCCCCTGGGGAAGGGGCAGTGTCTGCTGCCACCCACCCCTGGTTCCCAGTCCCAGCCTGGAGGCTGGCCCCAATCAGGTGATCAGGGCCTACCGGCCAGGAGGAGGGATTGGTGGAAGTTGGCCAGCCTTGGGAGGTTGGCTGTGGGAGCACACTGACCACCAGGGGGCAGCTCCTGCATTGAGTGTCTGCCCCCTGGTGGCCAGTGCGTGTCATAGTGACAAGTCATTCTGGTCGTTCTAGTAGCTTAAGCTTTTATATACAGTATATAAAGACTAGAGGCTCAGTGCACAAAATTTTTGCTGGGAAGGGGGGGAGTCCCCTCAGCTCAGCCTGCATCCTCTCCAATCCCGGACCCCTTGGGGGATGTCCGACTACTGGGAATCAGGCCTAAACCAGCAGTCGGACATCCCTCTCACAATCTAGGGCTGCTGGCTCCTAATCGCTCACCTGCCAGCCTCCTTGGTTGCCCCTAACTGCCGGCCTCCTTGGTCACCCCTCACGGCCCCACCACTGGCCTGGTCATCCCACGCAGACTGCTTGTTCAGTCGTTTGGTAGTCCCTCACTAACCACCCTGCCGACCTGGTTGTAGGCAGCCATCCTGTGAGGGTGTGAAGGTTAATTTGCATATTCCCTCTTTTTTACATAGGGTGTTACTGTGAATATGGGTTTTTAAAAAATCTTTATTGTTGAAAGTATTACATATGTCCCTCTTTTACCCCATTGACCTCTCCCAGCCTACCCCTACTCCCCACCCCAAGCCTTTACCACCCTATTGTCTGTGTTCCTGAGTCATGCATAGATGCATACAAGATCATAAGTTGATCTTTTCCCACTCACCCACACTCCCTTGCTTGCCCTCTTAGGGTTGACAGTCTGTTCTGTGCTTCTATGACTTTGAATCTATTTTAGATGAGATTAACATTTAAGTCAGTAGACTGTGAGTAAATCAGATTGCCCTCCATAGTCTGGGTGGGCCACATCCATTCAGTTAAAGACCTTAAGAGAAAAAAGACTGACTTCTTCTGTGGAAGAGGGAATTCTGCTTCCAAACTGCCTTTTTAAATTTTATTTTATTTTTAGCGAGAGCAGAAGAGAGAGGGAAAGACAGAGAGAAACACATTGATTGGTTGCCTCCTGTATGCTCCCTGACCAGGGCCCAGGACGGGGAGGAGCCTGCAACCAAGATATGTGCCCTTGACCGAAATCAAACCTGGACCCTTTGGTCCGAAGGCTGATGCTCTATCCACTGAGCCAAACTGGCTAGTGCCTAAACTGCCTTTAGACTTGGACTTCAGATGCACCATCAATTCTTCCCTGGGTTTTCAGCCCACTGGCCTGCTTGGTGGATTTCGAACTTTCCAGCCTCCACTAATCTCATGAGCTCATGCCTTATAATAATGTGTTTCTCTCCCCCCTTTATGCCTTTCTCTCTCTCTCCCTCCTGCCCTCTCTCCTCTCCTCCCTTCTCTCCTTCCCTCTCTCCCTCCTTTTCTCCCTCTCTGCTTTCCTCCCTCCCTCCTATTGATTCTGCTTCTCTGAAGAAACTGGACTAAAACTAGTGGTTAATGGGTAATGTCTGTTAAGGCCTTGAGTATGCCCTAGGAATAAGTTTCACTAACTTTCTCCTTTGAGATTTAATATAAATCAGTTAATGTCCTTAAATTTTCTTCCATTTGTACCTTATAGAGATACTGGGAAAACAAGTCAGGTATCAAGCAAAAACAGATAATATTTTCAAACTGGGTAGAGAGTTCCCAGATAGCTTTGATTGTCTATGGTCATTGTTATAATTTTACCTACCTGGCAGCACTCTCAGACATCTGTTTCTCATGGTGCAGATGCAAGTCCAGCCACTAAGGATTTCTGACCTCGGTCTGTGTGTGTTAAAAAAACCCTTTCTATTTGAAGTATATATTGTGTCCTAGAGGAAGTGACTTAAGAAATTGTTGATTTGCATTTTTTCTTTCCCATAATCTGCCCAATAATTAACTTCTCAGGAACTCCAGTTCTTCTTTTTAAAAATTTACACAGTACTTTAAGTCTGTACAGGAGGTCTCTTTGAGGGTGATTTTCAAGTGTTTTTACGGAGGAAAATGTGATACTGTGCATTCAAAGACCTCCCCAAATGAAGAATCACTCTACTGGTCTTTTTGCCCTTATAGGACCTTAGGTCAGAGTGAACAGAATTATCTCTTTATTATCTATTAATAGATATTTTATTGAGGTATAATTGACCTACATCATATACTTCCAGATGTAGAACATCACAATTCAATAACTGTATACACTGGGAAATGATCACCAGAATGTCTAGTTAGCATTCATCACCATGTATAATTATAATTTTTTTGTGATAAGAACTTTTAAGTTCTACTTTTTTAGCAACTTTTAAGTATGCAATACTTTATTATTGACTATAGTCACAATGCTGTACATTACATGCCCTGGCTTATTTATTTTGTTACTGGAAGTTTATATCTTTTTACTCCATTTAACCATTCCCCCCATTCCCCCCTCCCCCAACTCTGGCAGTAACTAGTCTGTGCTCTGTATCTATGAACTATTTTTTTTATTTTTATTTCACATATAAGTGAGATCACATGATATTTGACTTTCTCTGTCTGATTTATTTTTCTAGGCATAGTGACACCCCCCCCCCCCATCTCCATACATGTTGTCATTATTGCAACACTTCATTCTTTTTTTAAAAGGCGAAATCAGACAGTTAAACCTCTGACGGAAGGTAGGGGAGGGTGGAGGTAAGGGGGAGAGATCAACCAAAGGACTTATATGCAAGCATATAGGCCTAACCAATGGACACAGACAACAGGGGGGTGAGGGCATGAGTGGGGTGGATGGGGAGTAACATGGGGATAAGGACACATATGTAATTACTTAATCAATAAAAAAATTAAAAAAATATTCTCATTCATGAATAGGCAATTAGACTGTTTCCATATCTTGGCTGTTGAAAATAATGTTGCAATTAACATTATGATACATATTTCCTTTTGAGTTTGTATTTTCTTCAGAAAAATACCCAGAGATTAAATTGCTAGATCATATGGTAATTTTATTGTAATTTTTTAAGGGACCTTCAAAAGTTACTGTCTTGTTGCTATTTTAAAATGCATATAGGTTCACAGGAAGTTGGAGAAACAATGCTGAGGTTCTGTGTACCCTTCACCCAGGTTCTTGGAAAGATGACACTTTTATGTAATGATAGTCATATACTTAAGCCAAGAAATTGGGATTGGTACAATGTGTGTGTATAGTTCTGTGACTTTTTTTAATGTTTATTTTATTTTATTTTTATTCCTTAAAGTATTACAAAGGGTATTACATATGTGTCCTTTTTTTCCCCCCTGCCCTTGACAATCCCCTTGCCTCCCCTACTCCCCCCAGTGTCTTATGTCCATTGGTTATGCTTATATGCATGCATACAAGTCCTTCGGTTGATCTCTTACCCCCCTCCCTCCTGCCCCCCAACCCTCCATGGCCTTCCCGCTGCAGTTTGACAATCTGTTTGAGGCAGCTCAGCCTCTGTATCTATTATTGTTCAAAAGTTTATAACGGTCTTTATTATCCATGAATGAGTGAGATCATGTGGTATTTTTCCTTCATTGACTGGCTTATTTCACTTAGCATAATGCTCTCCAGTTCCATCCATGATGTTGAAAATGGTAAGAGTTCCTTCTTTTATACAGCAGCATAGTATTCCATCGTGTAGATGTACCACAGTTTTCTAATCCCTTCATCTATTGATGGGCACTTAGGCTGTTTCCAGATCTTAGCTATGGTGAATTGTGCTGCTATGAACATATGGGTGCATATATCCTTTCTGATTGGTGTTTCTGGTTTCTTGGGATATATTCCTAGAAGAGGGATCACAGGGTCAAATGGGAGTTCCATTTTTAGTTTTTTGAGGAAACTCCATACTGTTTTCCATAGTGGCTGCACCAGTCTGCATTCCCACCAGCAGTGCAGAAGGGTTCCTTTTTCTCCACATCCTCTCCAGCCCTTGTTGTATGTTGATTTGATGATGATACCCATTCTGACAGGTGTGTGATGGTACCTCATTGTTGTTTTGATTTGCAACTCTCAGATGATTAGTGACTCTGAGCATGTTTTCATATGTCTCTTGGCTTTCTGAATGTCCTCTTTTGAAAGGTGTCTATTTAAGTCCTTTGCCCATTTTTTGATTGGATTGTTTATCTTCCTCTTGTTGAGTTGTACAAGTTCCCTATAAATGTTGGAGATTAAACGCTTATCAGTGATAACATTGGCAAATATGTTCTCCCATGTAGTGGGCTTTCTAGTTGTTTTTTTTTTTTTTTTTTAATTAAATCTTTATTGTTCAGATTATTACATTTGTTCCTTTTTTTCCCCCCCATAACTCCCCTCCTCCCAGTTCCCGCCCCACCCTCCGCCCTCACTCCTCACCCACTGTCCTCATCCATAGGTGCACGATTTTTGTCCAGTCTCTTCCCACATCTCCCACACCCCTTTCCCCCCCAGGAATAGTCAGTCCATTCCCTTTCTATGTCCCTGATTCTATTATAATCAACAGTTCATTCTGATCATCAGATTATTTATTCACTTGATTCTTAGATTCACTTGTTGATAGATGCATATTTGTTGTTCATAATTTGTATCTTTACCTTTTTCTTCCTCTTCCTCTTCTTAAAGGATACCTTTCAGCATTTCATATAATCCTGGTTTGGTGGTGATGAACTCCTTTAGCTTTTCCTTATCTGTGAAGCTCTTTATCTGACCTTCCGTTCTGAATGATAGCTTTGCTGGATAAAGTAATCTTGGTTGTAGGTTCTTGGTATTCATCACTTTGAATATTTCTTGCCACTCCCTTCTGGCCTGCAAAGTTTCTGTTGAGAAATCAGCTGACAGTCGTATGGGTATTCCCTTGTAGGTAACTGAGTTTCTTTCTCTTGCTGTTTTTAAGATTCTCTCTTTATCTTTTGCTCTTGGCATTTTAATGATGATGTGTCTTGGTGTGGTCCTCTTTGGATTCCTTTTCTTTGGGGTTCTCCGCGCTTCTTGGACCTGTAAGTCCATTTCTTTCACCAGGTGGGGGAAGTTTTCTGTCATTATTTCTTCAAATAGGTTTTCAATATCTTGGTCTCTCTCATCTTCTGGCACCCCTATAATTCTGATGTTGGTACGCTTGAAGCTGTCCCAGAGGCTCCTTACACTATCCTCGCATTTTTGGATTCTTTTTTCATTTTGCTTTTCCCGTTGGATGTTTTTTGCTTCCTTGCATTTCAAATCATTGACTTGATTCTTGCGCTCCTCTGGTCTGCTGTCGGGCGTCTGTATAATATTCGTTATTTCAGTCCCTGTTTGCTTAATTTCTAGTTGGTTCCCCAATATAAGATCGAGGGTCTTATTAATTTTCGTGTAGATCTCATTAAGTTTATCGGCAGCTTCTAAACAGTTCTTGAGAGACCTTAAAAGTGTGGTTCTGAACTCTATTTCTTCCATTGACAATTTTGTCCTGTTTCTTTGTCTCCGCATTTTGTTATGCTTCCTTGGTGCACCCCCTAGTGGTCTTTGTTCGCAGTCTTATAGATAAATCTTGATTGTTGTAGCTAATTCCAGGGAGGGTTTGACCTCTAGGCCAAGTGGCTATGAGAATCAGCTGTGTCAGCAGTGAGAGAACTTCTGTCCTCTAGGGAGGTGCTAATCTAGCCTTTGCCTGAGGCTATCCGGCAAATGCCTCTGTGCAGGGCTTGGGCGGGGCGGGTCGCACAGGATCAACAGGGTGGGCCGGAGAGAGCAGTTATGGCGGCTCTCAGTCCTGTCCCCAGGGGCTCTGCCTCTCTGAGTCCCAGCACCCGCTGCAAAGCTCGGAGAGAAAGCTGCACTCGCTCTGACCGAAGCCAGACAGTCCCGCTTCTCCCGTTTGAGTCTGGGTCCCTAAAGACTCGCCCGGATCTGGTGCTCAGAGTCTGCGACTCCCTCCCGATTGAAAACAACAACCGCGCCCTCCGCTGCCAGCCCGCTCTGCGCACTCCGCACCTCAGAATTTGACTTCAGCACTGCGCCTCCTCTGAGTGTCCGTATGCGTTTCTCTTTCCTCCTAGTTGTAGGACTTCCACTCAGCCAGCTTTCCTGTGGTTCTGGGTGATGTCCCTTCCGTTTTTTGGTTTCACTTTTGAAGTAGTTGTTCAAAGCAGCAAACTCTGGCGTTAACCTATGCCGCCATCTTGGTTCTCAACCAAAACTCCCCCTTTCTAGTTGTTTTGTTGATGGTTTCTTTTGCTGTGCAGAAGCTTTTTATTTTGTTGTAGTCCCATTTGTTTATTTTCTCTTTAGTTTCCAATGCCCTAGGAGCTGTATCAGTGAAGAAATTGCTTCGGCATATGTCTGAGATTTTGTTGCCTTTGGATTCTTCTAGAATTTTTATGGTTTCCTGTCGTACATTTAAGAACTTTATCCATTTTGAGTTTATTTTTGTGTATGGTGTAAGTTGGTGGTCTAGTTTCATTTTTTTGCATGTATCTGTCCAATTTTCCGAACACCATTTATTGAAGAGACTATCTTGACTCCATTGTATGTTCTTGAATCCCAGTTACTCCCTCCCATACCTTGTGTTGTTGCTTTACAATTTATTTTTGCATAAGCTGTGACAACATAACACATAGCCACTATTTTTGCTTTACATAATCAGTTATCTTTTAGAGCAATTAAAAATTTAAAAAATACATTTCATATCTAAATGTATTTATTACATTTTTAGCACTCTTGATTCCTTTGTGTAAAATTGCTTCTGTCTGATATACAGGGTGGGGCAAAAGTAGGTTTACAGTTATAAGTATGTGAAACAGAGTTTATTCTTTTTTAAAAAATTAAATCATTATTTTTCAGATTATTACAGTTGTTCCTCTTTTTTCCCCCCATAGCTCCCCTCCACCCGGTTCCCCTCTCACTCTCCGCCTTCACCCCCCAACACTGTCCTCATCCATAGGTGTACGATTTTTGTCCAGTCTCTTCCCGCACCCCCCACGCCCCCTTCCCCCCCCCCCACAAGAATAGTCAGTCCATTCCCTTTCTATGCCCCAGATTCTATTATAATCACCAGTTTATTCTGTTCATCAGATTATTTATTCACTTGATTTTTAGGTTCACTTTTTGATAGATGTGTATTTGTTGTTCATAATTTGTACCTTTACCTTTTTCTTCTTCTTCCTCTTCTTAAAGGATACCTTTCAGCATTTCATATAATACTGGTTTGGTGGTGATGAACTCCTTTAGCATTTTCTTATCTGTGAAGCTCTTTATCTGACCTTCAATTCTGAATGATAGCTTTGCTGGATAAAGTAATCTTGGTTGTAGGTTCTTGGTATTCATCACTTTGAATATTTCTTGCCACTCCCTTCTGGCCTGCAAAGTTTCTGTTGAGAAATCAGCTGAGAGTCGTATGGGAATTCCCTTGTAGGTAACTGACTATCTTTCTCTTGCTGTTTTTAAGGTTCTCTCTTTGTCTTTTGCTCTTGGCATTATAATTATGATGTGTCTTAGTGTGGTCCTCTTTGGATTCCTTTTGTTTGGGGTTCTCTGCACTTCCTGAACTTATCAGTCTATTTCTTTTACCAGGTAGGGGAAGTTTTCTGTCATTATTTCTTCAAATAGGTTTTCAATATATTGCTCTCTCTCTTCTTCTGGTATCCCTATAATTCGGATGTTGGTACGCCTGAAGCTATCCCAGAGGCTCCTTACACTATCTTCGTACTTTTGGATTCTTCTTTCATTTTGCTTTTCCGGTTGGGTGTTTTTTGCTTCTTCGTATTTCAAATCTTTGAGTTGATTCTTGCGCTCCTCTGGTCTGCTGTTGGGAGTCTGTATAATATTCTTTATTTCAGTCAGTGTATGCTTAATTTCTAGTTGGTCCTTTATCATAACATCGAGGGTCTCACTAGATTTCTTGAGGGTCTCATTAAGTTTATCTGTGGCTTCTAGAAAATTCTTTAAAAATCTTAAAAGTGCGGTTTTGAACTCTATATCCAGTAGTTTGCTTTCCTCCATTTCTGTCATTTGTGTCCTGTTTCTTTGTCTCCACATTTTTTTATGCTTCACTTTGTCAATAGAGTGGCTTTCTGTGCTAAGTGTCCTTTAGGGCCCAGTGGCTCAGCCTCCCCAATTACCAAAGGTAGACATTCTTGGTGCACCCACTTGTGGGTTTTGTGCACAGTCTTGTTGTAGTTAAGCCTTGATTGTTGTAGCTATCACTGGGAGGAATTGACCTCCAGGCCAATTGGCAGTGAGAATCAGTTGTGTCTACGGTGGGAGAACTTCTGTGCTGAAGACACCCTTATGGGGCAAGACTTGCTTCAGTGGGGCTTTGATGCTCACTGAGTCTGCCCCCTGAGTATGTCCCTAATGGATCTGAGGAGTTGTAATTTGATGGTCCCACTCTGACCACTGGGTACACTGTCTCTTGGATCTAAGGAGGTGCTAATCTAGCCTCTGCCTGAGGCTGCCCAGCAGAAGCCAGCTGTAAAGCAATGCAAGTTGTCCTGGGGCTTTGGGGCAGCTGCAGTTTTTTAAGTAATTTTCAGATTACAAAGGGCCGGGCCTTTCATATGCAAAAGCCTCTGTGCAGGGCTTGGGCGAGGCGGGGTCCCAGGGGATCAACAGGGCGGGCAGAGCGAGCAGTATGGTTGCTCTCAGTCCTGCCCTCAGAGGCTCCGGCAATCACTGCAAGCGCCTCCCAGAGAAAGCTGCCCTCGAGTTCCGACTGATGCCAGACAATCCAGTTTCTACCGTATGAGTCTGGGTCCCCAGAGACTCGCCCGGAACTGGAGCTCAGAGCTTGAGACTCCCTCCTGATTGAAAAAGACAACCGTGTCCTCAGCCACCAGCCCGCTCTGCATTCACCTCCGCACCTTTGTATTTTACTTCTGCACAGCACCTCCTCTGAGTCTCTGTATGCTTTTCTCTTTCCTTCTAGTTGTAGAATTTCCACTCAGCCAGCCTTCCTGTGGTTCTGGATGATGTCCATTCCGTCTTTTAGTTGTGTTTTTGAAGTAGTTGTGGGAGGCAGCAATCTCCGGTGTTTACCTATGCCGCCATATTGGTTTCCTCCCTGTATTCAATGTTTAATGCTGAAGTAAAATTACCACCTGAGTGGTTTAAAACAGACACACTTATGCTCTTACAATTCCTGAGGTTCAGAAAGAGGAAATGGGTCTCAGTGGGACTGAAGCTCTCTGCCCAGACAAGACAGCAGGAAGAAGGAAAGCACAGTCACTGGGGGCTGGAGCCATCCAGGTTCAGCCACCTGGTGGGGGGATGGTCAAATAAATTCGTAATCCCTCACCACTCTGGCCTCATGTGTTCTTCCTTCAGCGACCTAACATCAACAACACATGGGTAATTGTTCTGGGGTTGTTGTTGTTGTGAGATGGTACCTCATTGTTTTGATTTGTATCTCTCGGATGATTAGTGACTTTGAGCATGTTTTCATATGTCTCTTGGCTTTCTGAATGTCCTCTTTTGAAAGGTGTCTATTTAGATCCTTTGCCCATTTTTTGATTGGATTGCTTATCTTCCTTTTGTTAAGTTGTATGAGTTCCCTATAAATGTTGGAGATTAGGCCCTTATCAGATATGACATTGGCAAATATGTTCTCCCACGCAGTGGGTTTTCTTGTTGTTTTGTTGATGGTTTCTTTTGCTGTGCAGAAGCTTTTTATTTTGATGTAGTCCCATTTGTTCATTTTCTCTTTAGTTTCAAGTGCCCTAGGAGCTGTATCAGTGAAGAAATTGCTTTGGCATATGTCTGAGATTTTGTTGCCTTTGGATTATTCTAGAATTTTTATGGTTTCCAGTCATACATTTAAGTCCTTTATCCATTTTGAGTTTATTTTTGTGTATGGTGTATGTTGGTGGTCTAGTTTCATTTTCTTGCATATATCTGTCCAATTTTCCCAACACCATTTATTGAGGAGACTATCTTGACTCCATTGTATGTTCTTGCCTCCTTGGTCAAATATTAATTGAGCATATTGGTTCGGGCCGATTTCTGGGCTCTCTATTCTATTCCATTGATCTATATGCCTGTTCTTGTGCCAGTACCAGGCAGTTTTGAGAACAGTGGCTTTGTAATACAGCTTGATATCTGGTATTGAGATCCCACCTACTTTGTTCTTTCTCAAGATCACTGCAGCTATTCGGGGTCTTTTTTTATTCCAGATGAATTTTTGGAGAGTTCGTTCTAGATCTGTGAAGTATGCCGTTGGTATTTTAATGGGAAGTGTGTTGAATTTATAGATTGCTTTGGGTAGTATGGAAATTTTAATGATGATTCTACCAATCTATGAACACGGTATGTTCTTCCATTTGTTTATGTCTTCCTCTATCTCTTTTTTCAACGTCCTGTAGTTTTCTGAGTAGAAGTCTTTTACCTCTGTAGTTAAGTTTATTCCTAGGTAGCTTAATTTTTTTGGTGCGATGGTAACTGGGAATGTTTTTTAAGTCTCTCTTTCTGAAAGTTCACTATTGGTGTATAGAAATGCCTTAGATTTCTTGGGGTTAATTTTGTAGCCTGCTACATTGCCAAATTTGTTTATTAATCTAGTAGTTTTTTGATGGAGTCTCTAGGGTTTTGTATGTATAATATCATGTCGTCTGCAAATAAGGACAGTTTTACTTCCTCTTTTCCAATTTGGATGCCTTTTATTTCTTTTTCTTTTCTAATTGCAATGGCTAATATTTCCAGTACTATGTTGAACAGGAGTGGTGAGAGGGGGCATCCCTGTCTTGTTCCTGTCCTTAGGGGAAATGCTGTTAGTTTTTGTCCATTGAGTATGATGTTGGCTATGGGCCTGTCATATATGGCTTTTATTATGTTGAGGTATGATCCTTCTACTCCCACCTTGCTGAGAGTTTTTATCAAAAATGGGTGTTGGATTTTGTCAAATGCTTTTTCTGCATCAATTGATAGGACCATGTAGTTTTTTTCTTTCTATTTGTTTATGTGATGTATCACATTTATTGATTTGCGGATATTGTACCATCCTTGCATCCATGGGAGAAATCCGACTTGGTCGTGGTGTATGATCTTTCTGATGTACTGCTGGATCCGATTTGCTAAGATTTTGTTGAGGATTTTGGCATCTATGTTCATGAGGGATATTGGCCTATAGTTCTCTTTCATTGTGTTGTCTTTACCTAGTTTTGTTATTAGGGTGATGGTGGCTTCATAGAATGAGCTTGGAAGTATTCCTTTCTCTTGAATTTTTTGTAGTAGTCTGAGGAGGATAGGTTTTAGTTCTTCCTTGAATGTTTGGTAAAACTCCCCTGTGAAGCCGTCTGGTCCTGGGCTTTTGTTTGATGGAAGCTTTTTGATGACTGCTTTAATTTCTTCTATAGTTATTGGCCTGTTGAGATTTTTAGATTCTTCCTGATTGAGTGTTGGAATGTTGTATTGTTCTAGGAATGTGTCCATTTCCTCCAGGTTGTCTGGTTCGTTGGAGAAGAGTTGTCCATCGTATTTTTTAACAATCATTTGTAGTTCTATGGGGTCTGTTGTTATTTCGCCTCTATCATTTCTGATTTTGTTTATTTGGGTCCTCTCTCTTTGCTTCTTGGTGAGCCTGGCTAGAGGTTTGTCAATCTTGTTTATCCTTTCAAAGAACTAGCTCTTGGTTTCATTGATTTTCTGTATTGTTTTTTGGTCTCTATGTCATTTATTTCTGCTCTAATCTTTATTATCTCCTTCCTTATGCTCACTCTGGGGTTTTCTTGTTGCTCTCTTTCTAATTCTTTGAAATGTAGATTTAGATGATTTACTACCGTTTTTTCTTTTTTTTTTTTTTCTTTTCTTTTTTTTTTTTTTTAGATAGTCCTGTAGAGCTATAAACTTCCCTCTCCAGACTGCTTTCATTGCGTCCCACTGGTTTTGGATTGTTGTGTTTTCATTGTCATTAGTTTCCAGGGTGTTTTTAATTTCTTCTTTGATCTCATTGGTACCCAATCAATATTTAATAACATGCTATTCAGCTTCCAAGTGTTTGAGTATTTTGGGTTGTTTTTATTGTAGTTTATTTCTAATGTTATGCTATCGTGGTCTGAGATGATGCTTGGTATGATTTCAATCTTCTTGAATTTGGGGAGACTTTGTTTGTGACCCAATATGTGGTCTATTTATGAATATGTCCTATGAGCACTTCAGTAGAATGTATAATCCATGGCTTTGGGGTGAAGTGTTCTGAAAATGTCAACTAAGTCAATCTGATCTAGTGAGTCATTTATAATTGCTGTTTCTTTGCTGATTGTTTGTCTAGAGGATTTATCCAGTGATGCCAGTGGTGTATTAAAGTCCCCTACTATGATTGTATTGTTGTTGATCTCTCCTTTGATATCTTCAGGAGTTTTTTTATGTATTTGGGTGCTCCTGCATTGGGTGCATGTATATTTACTAGGGTTATATCTTCTTGTTGTATTAATCCCTTTGGTATTATGAAGTGGCCTTCCTGATCTCTTGTGATGGCCTTCACTTTGAGGTCTATTTTGTCCGATATAAGTATTGCTACCCCAGCTTTCTTTTCATTTCCATTTGCCTGAAAGATATTTTTCCATCCCTTCACTTTCAGTCTGTGTGAGTCCCTTCTAATGTGGTGGGTCTCTTGTACATAGCAAATGTATGGGTCATGTTTTTTTATCCATTCAGTCACTCGATGTCTTTTGATTGGAGCATTTAGTCTGTTTACGTTTAAAGTTATTATTGAAAGGTACTTGTTTGTAGCCATTTCTATTTTTTGTGTGTGGCTGTTTTCTTTCTGAGCTTTTTATTTTTTCTTTTTACACCAGTCCCTTTAGCATTTCTTGCATTGCTGGCTTGGTGGTGATAAACTCCCTTAGCCTGTTTTTGTCTGTGAAGCTTCTTAATTCCCCGTCATTTTGAATGATAGCCTTGCTGGATAGAGTATTCTTGCATTCAGTCCTTTGCTTTGCATCACTTTAAAAATTTCCGTCCATTCTTTTTGGCTTGATGTGTTTCTGTTGAGAAATCATTTGATAATCTAATGGGAGATCCCTTGTATGTAACTTTCCGTCTCTCTCTTGCAGCCTGTAAGATTCTCTCTTTGTCCTGAATATTTGCCATGGTAATTATGATGTGTCTTGGTGTGGGTCTTTTCAGGTTCACCTTGTTTGGGACTCTCTGGGCTTGTGTGACTTTTTTCTTCCCCACCTCAGGGAAGTTTTTTGATATTATTTCTTCAAATAGGTTTTCTAATCCTTGTTCCTCTTTCTGTTGTTCTGGCACCCCTATTATTCGTATGTTGTTTCGTTTCATGTTGTCCCATAGCTCCCTTAGGCTCTCCTCCTGTCTTTTAATTTTTTTCTCCAATTGCAGTACAGTTTGGGTGTATTTTGCTTCCTGGCCTTCTAATTCACTAATTCGGTCCTCCGCTTCCTGTAGTCTACTTTTGAAACTTTCAACGGTGTTTTTTATTGAAGCTATATCGCTCTTCATTTCTTCTTGGGTCTTACTTAAGTTGTTGATTTTTTCATCTGTTTCTTCTTGCTTCTTGGATAAGTAGTTGATTTTTTCATCTGTTTCTTCTTGCTTCTTGCATATGTTGTTGATTTTTTTCCTCAATCCAGTTTATGCACTCTAGGACCCTTATTCTGAATTCTTTTTCTGTCATGTTGCATGCCTCTGTATCACTTAGCTGCTTTTCTGGCGAGTCCTCCTTTTCTTTCCTTTGGGGGTTTCTTTGTCTACCCATGTTTGATCTCACTGACATATCTAGTCGTTGAGTCATTCAGTGGCTGCTCCCTGGGTGGCAGTGGCTCCTTGTGCTGTGGTTGCTCCTCGGGCGGTTGCGGTAGCAGCTGTTCCTCAGTTGGCAGCAGCTCCTCTGGTGGGTGCTGTTCACAGCTTTGGTGGCTCTTCTGGCTGGTGAGTGAGGCTTCACGTACAGCTGCTGTTCCTCAGAGGGTGTGGTGATCAGGAGGCTGCTGTTTTTTGGATCTGCTGTGTTGATTTAAGGGCACATAATACAACATAACAAGGCACAACGTACCAGGCACTGAACACAAATATATTCACGATATTAATAACCCCAAATAAATGTGACCACCCGAATTAAGAGGATTAGGGGATAAGGGAGAAAGAAGAGAAAAAGATAAAAGAGTAAAAGGAAAAGAAAAGAAAAGTAAGAAAAAAAGGAGTGCAAAAATGAAATTGGGAAAAAGGAGGGGGAAAAAAGAAAGAAAAGAAAAGAGCGAAAAGAGAGAATGAAGTACAAGAGGGGAAGAGACTATTTATATGAGGAGAAAACTCCGATAAAACCGCCACTAATCCCAACAAATTCCAGCAACAGATCCCCGGAGATGAATGCAAACTACAAATAACCAATAATATCAAGAGAGGCAAGGGAAAACAGAAGCACAAAAATAACCAGGGGAGGGCGAGAGGGGAAAAGCCAGCAGAAAAAAATAAAAGCAAAACAACCTCACCACCAGTCCTAAACACACACACACACACACACACACACACACACACACACACACAACACTATAGTCAACAATCAAGCAAACAGCAACAAAACAATAGAAAGATAAAAGAAGAGAAAAAAACTTTTGGATAGTGAAGAAATATAAGGGATAGGTGTTTAAGGATTTAGAGATGTGGAGTGGAAATAGGACATATAATTAGGGTGAAATTTTGACAGGGGGAAAAAGGAAGGAATCGGCAAAATCTAAAGCAGGAATAGTGTAAGAGAAACAGGACAACAAAAGGGGTAAAGTGAGGAAGAGGGCTTTAGCATAGAGGTAAAATTGAGGTAGGGAAAATTGATGCTAAAGGAACGATGAAAATATAATGGAGAACACTAATCCCAAAATAAAATAAAGAGAAAATAAAATGGCACTTTACAAAATGGTAAAATGGTAGCAGTAATATTACTGGTTAAAAATAAAAATGTAGTAATTAAAAGGGTAAAATCAGGTGATGGAAAAAGAAGAAAAAAATTGGTTTCTTAGTTAAAAGGTGAAAAACGAAAAAATAATTTGCAGTAGTGAAGGTCCTTCGGTTCTTCTACTCTTCAGTCTGGCTCGCCTTGGTCTTGCCAGGTATTCAGGAAAGTGTTGAATTTCCCTGCGATACACTTGTTCCTCTGTGTTGTAAACCACAGTCCTGATTTTAAAGCAGGCTGTATTTGTGTCCCAGACTGCCTTAATTTGTGTTTAGCTAAGAGTCAGTTTGTGGCTCAGCCTCTGGGTGGCAGTGTTTTTGGGTTGGCCTCTGAGGCTATACGGCTTCTCTATCCAGTAGCAAGGGTTTATTTTCTCTATTGCACTTAAAACTGGTTTCGGGAGGTCACCTGCCCAGAGCTGGTTCTTTAATCGTTACCCTGCTCTGTGTTATTGCTGGGACTCAGTTCTGTGACATTTTATCACATGTGTAGATTCCTATAACTGCCACTGCAATCAAGATATATAAAGACTCGAAAGGAAACCAAGATGGCGGCATCGGTAAACACCGGAGATTGCTGCCTCACACAACCACTTCAAAAATACAACTAAAAGATGGAACAGACATCACCCAGAACCACAGGAAGGCTGGCTGAGGGGAAATTCCACAACTAGAAGGAAAGAGAAAAGCATAACGAGACTCAGAGGAGTTGCAGTGCGGAGAATACAAAGGTGCGGAGGTGCATGCGGAGCGGGCTGGCGGCTGAGGGCGCGGTTGTCTGTTTCAATTGGGAGGGAGTCTCAGGCTCTGAGCTCCAGTTCTGGGCGAGTCTCTGGGGACCCAGATTCAGATGGGAGAAGCAGGACTGTCTGGCATCAGTCAGAACTCGAGGGCAGCTTTCTCTCCGAGGTTTGCAGTGGTTGCTGAAACTCTGAGAGGCAGAGCCTCTGGGGACGGGACTGAGAGCAGCCATAACTGCTTGCTCCGCCAGCCCTGTTGATCCCCTGGGACCCGCCCTGCCCAAGCCTTGCACAGAGGCATTTGCGGGATAGCCTTAGGCAAAGGCTAGATTAGCACCTGTTTTGTTTTGAGTTTATGCTGTGTGAAGTTTCCTCAGCTTTTTTGAATGTATATGTTTTGTAAAGTTCCAGTACAGTGACAAACTTGTCTGTGTGTTCTAAAACAGTAATGGCCCATATCCTGATGACGATGCAATATTTGAACCCATGGAAGCAAAAACCAAAAGAACTATTTATGTAACAAATATTTTCCATGAAATTTTTACTGTCAGAATCTTCGTTTGTCATTAATCTTTCTAAATATGCTGGGTATTCTGGAAAATGTATATCATTTGGACAGACTTTACCTGTGCTACAACATTGAGTAAATTTCACATTGGATGGTTTTTCATCAGAGAAATTTAGTGATAGGCAAAATTGACATCTAGCAGTCATTCCACCACAACTATGTTTGATAATTGCATCCTCATGTACTCCATTTTCCCTGGAAAGGCAGTTCCTACCAGTATTGTTAGTAGTTGCTGATGACTGTTCTTTTGACATATTCTGTTGTTGTCACCGCCTTCTTTCAACTTCAAAGGCACGTTGGTCTTTAGACATTTTCTGTCAATGACACTGGCTTTTTTGAGCTTAAGAACTACGCTTTGCCAATAGTAGCTTTTCAAATACATTCTGTCGCAGGCGCCACCATTTTCAACATCGGATGCACGTTGGTCTTCAGACATTTTCTTTGATAACTCTGGCCTCTTTCGGCTGAAGAACTACATTGTATCAACAGTTACTCTTTTGACATAGTCCCACCTCCCTGCTGTCATGGTCTGAGATGCAGGTGAATGAGAGTCCTGGCTGTCAGGCCACTTAGGACTATCTGACCAATGGCTGATTCTGGCTGATTCTGTTGGGGGTGGGACTTCCTCCTCCCTGCTGTCAGACTCCACAGAGGTGAGGATGAAGCAGGCATTCCGCCCGGCTGCTCTGGGCCCAGCCTGCCCAGAGGCCCCCCACATCCGGGCAGGAACATTTGCCTTGGCCCTCTGCATCCAGGCCGGAATGCTTGCCTTGGCCCTCTGCAGCCAGATTAGAAGGCTCTGTGCCCGCTACCCAGAGGCCCTTCACAGCTGGGGTGGAATGCTTGCCTTGTTGCCGCAGCGACAAAGCAAGCATTCCGCCAGGCCACTAATGCTGCCCGCTCTCAGTGGCCGCCTCCCTGGGACTGGGGGACTCCAGGGGGCTGAGATAACTAGGCACCGCCATCTTGTGGCTATGGGCGCAGCCATCTTGTGCCAGAGTAAGGGTCAATTTGCAGATTCCCTCTTTATTAGATAAGATTGTTCCAAATTCTCTCCATGTTTACAAATGGTTTAAAAAATAGATGTAGCCCTAACTGGTTTGGCTCAGTGGGTAGAGCGTCGGCATGCAGACTCAAGCGTCCCAGGTTCAATTCCGGTCAAGGGCATGTAAGTTGGTTGTGGGCACATACCCAGTAGGGAGTGTGCAGGAGGCAGCTAATTGATGTTTCTCTCTCATCAATGTTTCTAACTCTCTATCCCTCTCCCTTCCTCTCTGTAAAAAAATAAATATAGATGTGACAAAAATTAAATAAACAAAGTAGTTATTAACTTATTAAGATAATACCTTCATAAATTCCTAGATGTCTGTAGCAAATGTTTTTAATCACCACAAAATTTATAAATACATATTTTTTAAAAATATATTTTATTGATTTTTTACAGAGAGGAAGGGAGAGAGACAGAGAGTTAGAAACTTCGATGAGAGAGAAACATCGATCAGCTGCCTCCTGCACACTCCCCACTGGGGATGTGCCCGCAACCCAGGTACATGCCCTTGACCGGAATCGAACCTGGGACCTTTCAGTCTGCAAGCCGACACTCTATCCACTGAGCCAAACCGGTTTCGGCTATAAATACATATATTATGAAACTATGAATTTACATGACTATATGGGAATAGATTTCAATTAAAAATAAAATTATTAAACTATTAGAAGAAAATAGAGGGGAATCTCTACTTCTGCCCAGGAAATAAAAAATGGAAACAAGTATCTCTCTCAATCTAACAACAAGAAAAATCCATATTAACAACAAAGTCATTAATTTTCTTGAACCCATAAGAGACTTGAGGTAATAGTAGCAAAAGAATCTAGGGAGATAGGCTAAGGAAAGACCATCAGATCTAAAGAAAAAATCTAAGGAAAGACCATTAGGAGCACTGACTCACGTATGGAGGAGAGCATAAAGGAAGTAATCTGGATGCCAGACTAGTTCAGGAATTCACCTAGATTTTTAATGAATTGCTAAGGACCAAGTGAGAAATCATGAGAGTATAGAATTTTTGAGGGAGTATCAGAAATGTGGAGAGGCCCTCTCTGAGATGTAGCCACACAGGGCAGGTCTACAGCTGAAGGTAGAGCAACAAGAAAAGAAAAAAAAACTGTCAAAATAGCCCCACCATAAGCACAAGATAACAAGGTAACACTACAATAAAATGAAAGCCAGGTGAAATAACTCCCACTAGATAGGTTCAAGCTCACTCCAAAACAGCCTAGCAGAAGAACAGGTGTACCTACTGCCAGTTATAAATAATACTAGAGGCCCAGTGCACAAAATTCATGCACTGGGGGAGGGGGGTTTCCTCAGCCCAGCCTGCCCCTCAGTCCGGGAGTCCTCAGTGGATACCCTCCTGATGGCCACAGTCTGGCAGCAGAGGCTCAGAGCAGGTGTCCCGTGTGTGTGTGTGTGTGTGTGTGTGTGTGTGTGTGTGTGTGTGTGTCTGCTGGGGCTCTGCCCCCAGCCACACCGTGGAGGCTTGGAGCAGGCGCTCCTCTCAGTTGATCTTTCAGGCTCCTAGCCTCCACTGCATGTTATACTCTCCCTTGAGCTGTGGCCAGGGTGGGGCTGCCCTTTCCTGCTCTGGGATCGCCTCGGCAACCCAGGGGCAGACACATACGGGGGCTGGCTGCATGCCGCCCTTTCCTGCTCTGAGATCGCCTCGACCCAGCAGCAGGCACACTCGGGAGCTTCTCTGGTCGCTGCTGATCCCCAGGCAGGGGGGGCCAGGGAAGAGGTGATCACTGGCGCCCGCCTCTTTCCTGCCCCCCTCTGGCTTCTCCGATCATCAGCTGGGAGGCGCGCAAAGGCAGCCCTGGTTCTCCTATCCGGGGCCGGGGAGCAGGCTCTTGCCTGCCGACTGGGTTTCCGATCACGGCCTTCCCCTTCGCCTCTCATCATTGTGCCAACATATGCAAATTAACGGTCATCTTTGTTGGTGGTTAACCGCCATCTTTGTTGGCAGTTAATTTGCATATCGCCCTGATTAGCCAATGGGAAGCATAGCGGAGGTAGGGTTAATTACCCTTTTTGTCTTTTATTAGATAGGATATACCTCAGTGTCTACTGTGCTACACACATTGTCCAGCATTCAACCAAAAATTATAAAAACAAAAGCAAGAAAAAGCAATACATGAAGAAATCAACAGAACCAGACTTAGAAATAAATTAACAGAAACTGAATCTTAAATAATTATAATTAATATGTAAAAAGTTCTAGAGCAGTTCTCATCTAGGGGACAATTTTGTCCCTAGGAAAATTTGGCAATTTGTGGAGACATCTTTGGGTATACAGATGATGGGTTCGAACTGGCATGTAGTGAATGAAGGCAAGGAATTCTGCTCAATATTGCACAGTGCAGAACAGCCCCCAAAGAATTTATAAAGCCTGCAACTGTTAATAATGCTGAGCTTGAGAAACTCTGTTCTAAACTCCCTTACATTACACATGTGCTAAAAATAGGTATCTTCCTTTTTACTATTCGAAACAGGAAAGTTTCTATAGCAACATATAAGACATAAAGAAAAAGTAAATTTTAACTGGAAATTCATGTTCTCTTCTGTTACCCTCAAAGGTAAGAAAACCCTGTTTTGCTGGGAAAAGTGGACAATACTATGAACATATGGTAAATTTCAAAAAAAATAGAAGCCACAATTTAAAATTTCATTAACAACATACTGTTAATCAAAATCCAAAGCCTCAGGGCAAAAAACTTATAAGATTCACTACTTAAAAAAAGGATCTAGATGATAAGACACCATTTTTAAAAGTCTGAAGTGATGGAAGATGATTTGACTTTGGGTAGTAGGCACACAATGTGAAATTCAGATCAAGTATCATCAAAGTATATGCTCAAAACCTATATAATCTTATACACCAATGTCACCTCAACAAATTTAATTTTTTAAAATCTTGTCTGAAAACAAGATAAAACATGTGCTTGTTAATAAGAGATTCATATCTGCATCACACAAAGAAATCCTGAAATTCAATAAGAATAACAAAATACTAGAATAATTAGAATAGTCTTCCCCATTCTCCGACTCTCCAATTCCTTCCCAAGCTCTACATTCTTCCAACTTCTTACTAGTGCATCTACCACTCATGGAACTTCCATTTTCTGATTTCTCAGTATCCCAAACGACTAAGCCTTGAACTTACTAATCCTGTTCCCTGATTCCTGGACAGCAGATACGACAATTTCAATTTCTCTGAGTGCAGATCCACTATCTGGGATTTCAAGATACAGGAAGCCTATGACTGGTTCCCACGCTTCTCAGTCATAAGCTTCTGGTTCCAGATTCAGAGGGCACCAACATACAAGAATCAGCAGCAAGGGGGTGAAAGCCATATCGGGTCTTTTTTATCTACCAGGCCACAAAAAGTTGCCCCTACTCTTAAAGGCCTCTAAAGTAGGATGCTCAAGTTTAAGACTGAGCTCAGTATGTTCACTGCAACATTGAAACAGGGATAAACACAAACCACTCAAATGAACTATAGTAAGACATGGCAAAATAAATAGTTATTTCAAATTTAAGTACTGCTGGCTCACAGGCACAAAGATTGAATGAATTCCATCTATGTTGACACAGAAAAATCGCCAGGTATAATATAAAGTGAGGTAAACTTTGGTGCTTTTAGTGCAATACTACTTAATTCTAAAAGAATAATTTTTTAACATTTAAATGTTTCCTAGGATATATTCTTATTTAACTTCTATAATGAAAACATAGGTTCTATGTCTATCAGAGCAAATGATAATGGTAGGAAATGCCTATTTAAGGGAGGTTGTATTCACGTAAAGAACATTCAGGTATCTCTTGTGTTTGAAGTATTTTTTACAAGAATTTATTCATGTTTTACATCTATATAAAACAAATTTTTAAAAATTCTTTTAATAATGTGCCCTATTCAAATGAAAGCAAGAAGATAGTTGCTGAAAAGAAAAGTCTAAGGCATAGTGTATTCCACCGCTAATTCTTAACTTGTGCTGTCATGCCCACAATGCTTCTTGAAATTTCTTCTGCATACAAAACATCTGGTGTTTTAGTTAAGTTTCAGATTCTCATTCCATAACCATTGGGCCTTTACCTTTGATTATGAGGCAGGACTTACTTTGGGGCAATCTTATGGTCCACATGTTCAATATTCATTTCAGCCCAGACGGTGTGGCTCAGGGGTTGAGTATCGACCAAGGAACCAAGAGGTCACAGTTTGATTCCCTGTAAGGGGACATGCCCAGGTTGCAGGCTCAGTCCCCAGTAGGGGGCATAGTAGGAGGCAGCTGATCAATGATTCTCTCTCATCATTGATGTCTCTATCTCTTTCTCCCTCTCCTTTCCTCTCTGAAATCAAACTGTATTTTTTAAATATATATTTATTTCAAAAAACTCAAATTGATACCTGAATTGGCTCACAATTCATTATTCCACCTCCCATATCAACGCAATGCAATAAAAAAGAAATAAAAAGAGATACAAGTACTTGAAAGAAAGATACAAAGCAGTTATTATTTGTAAAAGGCATCATTGTCTACCAAGAAAACTTAAGAGTTCTCCAGAAAATATTGAGAGGTCTGTAACATGCCTATATGAAGATCAACGTCCAAAATGCAATAGTTTTCAAACAAAAACAAGCTCATAGATACAGAAAACAGATTGGTGGTTACCAGAGATGAAGGGAGGGGGGAGGACAAAATGTGTAAGGGGAGTCAATTGCATGGTGATGAATGAAAAGTAGAACTTTGGTGGTAAGCATGCTATAATGTGTACAGATGTTAAATTTTAATATTGTACACCAAAAATTATATAATGTTATTAATCAGTGTTGTACTCAATAAAAAAAATTCTTATTTAAAAAAATATAAAACAATGCAATGGTTTTTTATCAAAGGAAATCATGTTAAAATACAAGGGGACAAACTGTAACTTATTTTCATTTTGGTGCATATGGCTTTCCAATACTCCCAGCACCATTTATTGAAGAAGCTTTCTTTTCTCCATTGTGTGTTTTTGACTCCTTTGTCAAAAATTATTTTCCCATATACCTGTGGTTTTATTTCTGGGCTCTCAATTCTGTTCCATTCGTCTGTGTGTCTGTTCTGGTGCCAATACCCATGCTGTTTTGATTATAGTAGCTCTGTAATATATTTTGAAGTCAGGTAGTGTGAAACCTCCTCCTTCATTCTTTTTTCTCAGGATTGCTTTGGCTGTTTGGGGTCTTTGTTGCTATATACAAATCTGATGATTTTTTATTCTATTTTATTATTATTATTATTATTATTATTATTATTATTACTACTACATTGTGATTTTGATGGAGATTGCATTAACAATCCTCTTCCAGATGTCCACCTGCAAAACTCAAAAATGTTTATTCACAAAGATATCTGCACCCTATGTCCATTGCAACTTTATTCACAGTGGTCAAGACATGGAGACAACAAAGTGTCCTTCAATAGAGGATCAGATAAAGAATATATGGTACATATATACTATGGAATACTACTCAACCATAAGAAAATATGAAATACTGCCATTGTGACAACATGAGAACATTATAATAAGTGACATAATTCAGTCAGGAAGCTAAGGACCATATGCTTTTACTCATATGTGGGATATGAAACCATGATTCATAGACACAGACAGAGAACAGTATGGTGGTTACCAGAGGGAAGGGTGTCAAGGGATAGTAAAAGTTATAAAGGGAACCAAATATATGGTGACAGAAGATGATTTAACTTTGGGTGGTGGGCACACAATGCAATATACAAATCATGTATCATAGAAATAAACACTTTAAATTTATTAACCAATGTCACCCTAATAAATTTAACTTAAAAAATACAATAGGAAACCCATTTAAATTTTTAAAACAAAACTTCAACAATAACTGGAAACATATGAGAAATGCAAAAAAGTTCTCAGGGACAGTACTATAAAGTATAACTAAAAAATCATGACCTACATAAAGATAGAATTACTAGTATACTGACCAGGTGGGAAAATGTTAATGTTATAAGAAAGCTATTTGAGTTCCGGGCAAGTCTCTGGGGACCTTGACTCATATGGGAGAAGTGGGACTGTCTTGCATCAGTCGGAACTGGAGGGCAGCTTTCTCTCTGAGGTACTTGCAGCAATTGCTGGGACACTGAGAAGCGGGGCCTCTGAAGGCAGGACTGAGAGCAGCCATAACTGCTCACTCTGCCCGCCCTGTTGATTCCTTGGGACCTGCCCTGCCCAAGCCTTGCACAGAGGCATTTGCTGGATAGCCTCAGGCAGAGGCTAGATTAGCACCTCCCTAGAGCTCCAGGACAGAAGTTCTCCCACTGCAGACACAGCTGATTCTCACAGCCAATTGGCCTGGAGGCCAATCCCTCCCAGTGTTACTTACAACAATCAAGGCTTAACTACAACAAGACTGTACACAAAGACCACAAGGGGGAGCCCCAAGAATGTCCTCCTCAGGTATTTGGGGAGGCTGAACCACTGGGCCCCAGAGGAAACTTAGCACAGAAAACCACTTTATCAACACAGGGAAGCATAAAAAATGCGGAGACAAAGAAACAGGACACAAATGACAGAAATGGAGGAAAGCAAACTGCTGGATATAGAATTCAAAACCACACTTTTAAGGTTTTTCAAAAATTTTCTAGAAACAGCCGATAAATGTAGTGAGATCCTCAAGAAATCTAGTGAGACCCTCGATGTTGTGATAAAGGACCAACTAGAAATTAAGCATACACTGACTGAAATAAAGAATATTATACAGGTTCCCAACAGCAGACCAGAGGAGCGCAAGAATCAACTCAAAGATTTGAAATACAAAGAAGCAAAAAACACCCAACTGGAAAAGCAAAATGAAAAAAGAATCCAAAAATACGAAGATAGTGTAAGGAGCCTCTGGGACAGCTTCAAGCATACCAACATCAGAATTATAGGGGTGCCAGAAGAAGAGAGAGAGCAAGATAATGAAAACCTATTTGAAGAAATAATGACAGAAAACTTCCCCCACCTGGTGAAAGAAATAGACTTACAAGTCCAGGAAGTGCAGAGAACCCCAAACAAAATAATCCAAAGAGAACCACACCAATACACATCATAATTAAAATGCCAAGAGCAAAAGATAAAGAGAGAATCTTAAAAGCAGCAAGAGAAAAAACTCAGTTACCTACAAGGGAGTACCCATACGACTCTCAGCTGATTTCTCAACAGAAACTTTGCAGGCCAGAAGGGAGTGGCAAGAAATATTCAAAGTGATAAATGCCAAGAACCTACAACCAAGATTACTTTATCCAGCAAAGCTATCATTCAGAATTGAAGGTCAGATAAAGAGCTTCACAGATAAGAAAATGCTAAAGGAGTTCATTACCACCAAACCATATTATATGAAATGCTGAAAGGTATCCTTTAAGAAGAGGAAGAAGAAGAAAAAGGTACAGATACAAATTATGAACAGCAAATACACATCTATCAACAAGTGAATCTAGAAATAAAGTGAATAAATAATCTGATGAACAGAATAAACTGGTGATTATAATAGAATCAGGGGCATAGAAAGGGAATGGACTGTCTATTCTTGGGGGGGGGGGGAATGGGGTGTGGAGGATGGGGGAAGAGACTGGACAAAAATCATGTACCTATGGATGAGGACAGTGGGTGGGGAATCAGGGCGAAGGGTGGGTGGGAACTGGGTGGAGGGGAATTATGGGGGGGGGAAAGAGGAACAAATGTAATAATCTGAATAAAGATTTAATAAAAAAAAAGAAAGGAAGAAAGCTATTTAATCCAAATTAATCTTCACAGTAAATGCAATCACAATGAAAGTCCCAAGACAGTTTTTACGGAACTTCATAAAACTATAAGTTTACACAGAAAAAAAAGTGAAAGAAGACACAGAACAGTTGTAAACAATAATAAGTAATAAAGTGTTCACATTGCCCATTTTTCACCCTCTGCTTTGTCTTGCCCATACTTAAATCAGGTTTCACTTTTCATACAGGCCAGGCCCCTGAATTCTGCTTGCCCACCAGCCTGAACAACCACATGCAAAACAAGTACAATATGCTACTCTCACCAGTTTCTATTGGGAACTAGATGACCACAGAAAACCCATTTTCTATCCAAATCTATGATGATTTCCCCTTATTGTTCAAGCTTCCCCTCCAAAGATTCTGCTAAATTTTTTGCCAACTTTCTTCTTTACCATGTAAAAGACAAATCTTCTACATAACTTTGAAACACAGATTTCTGAGGATCAGAGAATTCTCCCTTCTAGAATAGTCTTTCTAATTAAAGTCTCCCCTTATCCACGTTCACATTTGGATTTATTTTATATAAAACAAAGATTTAGCCCCAACCTGTTTGGCTCAGTGGGTAGAGCGTTGGCCTGCAAACTGAAAGGTCCCAGGTTCGATTCCGGTCAAGGGCATGTACCTTGGTTGCAGGCACATCCCCGGTAGGGGGTGTGCAGGAGGAAGCTGATCGATGCTTCTCTCTCATCGATGTTTCTAACTCTCTTTCCCTCTCCCTACCTCTCTGCAAAAAATCAATAAAGTATATTTTTTAAAAAACAAAAACCAAAGATTTGCCTCAAAACGCCAAAAAAAAAACAACAACAACACACAAAACTATGGCATTTTTAAAAGTGTGGTATTATTTCAGGAATATAGAAATGAACCAATGAAACAAATAAAGAATACATCCTACGTAGCAATATAATAATAGAAAGGGCACTTCAAATCAATGTGTGAAAATGACATGTAAAGTCAGGGGAATAACAATATTCTCTCCAATAAATGGGATCAGGACAATAGTCTCCTCTTTTAGGAAATATTATTTACTGAACAATTTCCTGTTATATTAAAATCTACCAAAATTATTTTTTTCCTTTTTGTAATTTATTATTGCTGCCAATGGGAATGGGATCCTTTCATGAAGTCATGAGAAAAGGATGTTGTGGGACTCAAGCACTGGAGAGTGAGGTTTAGTGGGAAGATTCATTGGGGTTGAAATAAATGGGTGTGGCCAGGTTCCCAATTTCTCATTTCTGTCTGTCCCACTGTAGAAAAAGTCCTGCCTTGTCTTCATCAAGTGCAGAGAAAGGCCAGGGACCAAAAATTCTGCATGATTGCTTCAGTCCAGTTCAGTCCCTGTCCCCACCTGGCTAGCTTAGTTTCTGTTCCCAGTTGCATTTTGGCTGACACTGTGTTGTTGTACCCAGGCCCCCACTTGGAGCCCACACAGACTGCCACATGTCCAAGGCGGCTGCTAGGGCTTGGTGGCTGCTAGGGGAAGACAATGCCCACATTAACAGGGAGAGCTCATGTTACCAAGGGAGAGGGAGAGCTTTGTTAAGTTTGGGTTATTATCTCAGGCTTGGGAAGGACTGGGCACCCTTTCAAAATAACTAATCAACTTCCCAATCTTTTGTGGGCTGGTTTTGGGTTCTCCCCCTAGTCAATCCATTTCCTAGATCCTCAAGGATTCTGTGTCCCTTATCCAATCCCATCGTTTTCCCAGGCTCTGCCCCTAATGCTTGCCATCTTAGTTCCTACTGTGTATGCCTCAAAGAGGAAGGACCTCCCCTTGTACCATATTCACTTTTACACAAGTACTTACCTACCCCTGTTGCATTTTGACTTCTATTGGGTATGCACCCAGCAGAGAAATTTTCCCTTTTGTGTTTATCCCCCTCCCCTTTCCCCCCAATCATCTGGGCAAATAGACTATTGTATCCTGGGGAGATTGGAAAGCCTCTCTTTACTCTGTACTTGGAGGAGAGAGGGGTGTTAATTCCCTTGGTGAGAAAATGCTGCAAATCCCCCTGGTATACCTTTGAATGCTGCAACTTCCTGGCGAAGCAGGCTTATTATTTGTTCAGCTCCCTAATTTATTGTGTTTGGTAATGTCTGATACCCACCCAGCTGAAGTGGTTCAATTGTTTGAGTATTGTCCTGTGCACCAAAAGGTTGCCAGTTCAATTCCTGGTCAGAGGACATACCTGAGTAGTGGGTCTGGTCCCCAGTTGTGCCACACATAGAAGGCAACTGATCTCTCTCTCTCTCTCTCTCTCTCTCTCTCTCTCTCAGCATGTCTTCAGGTGAGGATTAAAAACATTAATAATAACAATAATAAGGGAGTCCCAGCAACAACAACAACAACAGAATCACAGACATTCCAGAAAACTGGGATCTTAAGCCAGCCAAAGGAATGACATTTCAATTTGTCAATTTTATTTTATTATTTTTTGTTAGCTTTTTTTTGCTTCTGTCTTTGTTTTCTCTATTTTTTGTTTGTTGCTTCTTTTCTTTCTTTCTTTTTTTGCTTCATTCTTTGTTCTCCTTTTTTTGTTTGTTCCTTTATTTCCTACTTCTCTTCACATTATTTTTTTCAACCACGTGAGCAGCAGACAGTGAGCAGCCTGCCTCGAGCCTAAGACCAGCAGCCTCATGTGGACTGCCCCTGTCCAAGGAGCAGTAGCTGTGTGAGCAGCCAGCTTCCACGTCAGAAGAGCAGCAACCATACGAGCAGTCCAACCTGTCTGAGGAGCAGCAGCTGCAGGAGCACACTTCCTACGTCTGGGGAGCAACAGCCCTGTGCAGCCTGCCCCCGTCTGAGGAGCAGCAGCTGCGCACAGCCCATACCCTGCACAAGTCCGAGAAGCAGCAGCTGCACAAGCATCTTGCCCTCGCCCAGGCAGCAGCAGCTGCATGAGCAGCCTGCCCAATTGGAGGACCAGCAGCTGTGTGAACAGCCCGCCCCCTTCTGAGGAGCAGCAGTTCTGCAAGGGGCCCGGCCCCATTTGAGGAATAGCGGCAGCCCACCCCGGTCCAAGGAGTAGCAGACATACAAGCAGACAGCCCACTTCTGAGGAGCTGCAGCCCTACGCAGTACAAACTGGTCTGAGGAGCAGAGCCACAACAGCCTGCATCTGTCTGACAAGCAGCAGCAGGTCCTAGGAGCAGTAACCCCACAAACAGCCCACCACATCAGAGGAACAACAGCAGGATGCAACCAGCCCCCATTCAAGGATCAGCAGACACGTGAGCAGTCCGCCCCAGTTCAAGGAGTAGCAGCTGCATATGTAGCTCGCCCCCATCCAAGGAACAGCAGCCTCATGATCAGCACATCCTCTGTCTGAGGAACAGCAGCTGTGTGTGAAGCCTCCCTCCACCAGCCAAGAGGACCCACCACAGCTGTGAACAGCACCGACCAGAGGAACTGATGCCAACTGAGGAGCAACTGCTACCATAACCGCCCGAGAAGCAAGCACAGCACGAGGAGCCACTGCCACATCAAGGAGCAGCCCCTGAACAATTCAACATCTAGATATGTTGGTGAGATCAAACATGGGTAGACAAAGAAACCCCCAAAGGAAAGAAAAGACGGACTCGCCAGAAAGCACATAAGTGAAACAAAGACATGCACCAGGACAGAAAAGAATTCAGATTAAGGGTCCTAGAATGCATAAACCGGATGGAGGAAAAAATCAACAACTTATGCAAGAAGCAAGAAGAAACAGATGAAAAAATCAATAAAATATGTAAGAACCAAGAAGAAATGACGAGTGATATAGCTGCAATAAAAAACACCATTGAAAGTTTCAACAGTAGACTAGGAGAAGCGAAGGACCAAATTAGTGAATCAGAAGACATGGAAACAAAAGACAAACAAACTGAACTGAAATTGGAGAAAAAAATTAAAAGACAGGAGGAGAGCCTAAAGGAGCTATGGGACAACATGAAACGAAACAACATACGAATAATAGGGGTGCCAGAGCAACAGAAAGAGGAACAAGGATTAGAAAACCTATTTGAAGAAATAATATCAAAAAACTTCCCTGAGGTGGGGAAGAAAAAAGTCACACAAGCACAGAGAGTCCCAAACAAGGTGAACCTGAAAAGACCCACACCAAGACACATCATAATTACCATGGCAAATATTCAGGACAAAGAGAGAATCTTAAAGGCTACAAGAGAGAGATGGAAAGTTACATACAAGGGATGTCCCATTAGATTATCATATGATTTCTCAACAGAAACACATCAAGCCAAAAAGAATGGACGGAAATTTACAAAGTGATGCAAAGCAAAGGACTGAATCCAAGAATACTCTATCCAGCAAGGCTATCATTAAAAATTGAAGGGGAAATAAGAAGCTTCACAGACAAAAAAAGGCTGAGGGAGTTTATCACCACCAAGCCAACAATGCAAGAAATGCTAAAGGGACTGGTATAAAAAAGAAGAAATAAAAATCTCAGAAAGAAAACAGCCACAAAAAATAGAAATGGCTACAAACAAGTACCTTTCAATAATAACTTTAAACGTAAATGGACTAAATGCTCCAATCAAAAGACATTGAGTGGCTGAATGGATAAAAAAACATGACCCATACATTTGCTGTCTACAAGAGACCCACCTCAGAAGAAGGGACTCACACAGACTGAAAGTGAAGGGATGGAAAAATATCTTTCAGGCAAATGGAAATGAAAAAAAAAGCTGGGGTAGCAATACTTATATTGGACAAAATAGATCTCAAAGTGAAGGCCATAACAAGAGATAAGGGAGGCCACTTCATAATACTAAAGGGATCAATACAACAAGAGGATATAACCCATATATACATATACACACCCAATGCAGGAGCACCCAAATACATAAAAAAACTCCTGGAAGATATGAAAGGAGAGATCGACAACAATACAATCATAGTAGGGGACTTTAATACACCACTAACATCACTGGATAGATCCATTAGAAAAAAAAATCGGCAAAGAAACAGCAATCCTAAATGACTCACTAGATCAGATGGACCTAACTGACATCTTCAGAACATTTCACCCCAAAGCTACGAAATATACGTTCTTCTCAAGTGCTCATGAACATATTCAAAAATAGACCACATATTGGGTCGCAAATAAAATCTCCCCAAATTCAAGAAGATTGAAATAATACCAAGCATCTTCTCAGACCACAAGGGCATCATATTAGAAATAAACTACAATAAAAACAACTCGAAATACTCAGAAAACTTGGAAGCTGAATAGCATGTTATTAAATATTGATTGGGTTACCAATGAGATCAAAGAAGAAATTTAAAACATCCTGGAAACTAATGACAATGAAAACACAGCAATCCAAAACCTATGGAACACAATGAAAGCAGTCCTGAGAGGGTAGTTTATAGCTCTACAGGCCTATCTCAACAAACAAGAAAAAATGGTAATAAATCATGTAAATCTACATTTCAAAGAATTAGAAAGAGAGCAACAAGAAAACCCCAGAGTGAGCAGAAGGAAGGAGATAATAAAGATTAGAGCAGAAATAAATGACATAGAGACCAAAAAAAAACAATACCTGAAATCAGTGAAACCAAAAGCTGGTTCTTTGAAAGGATAAACAAGATTGATGAACCTCTAGCCAGGCTCACCAAGAAGCAAAGAGAGAGGACCCAAATAAACAAAATCAGAAATGATAAAGGCGAAATAACAACACACCCCACAAAAATACAAATGATTGTTAAAAAAAACTATGGACAGCTCTACTCCAACAAACTAGACAACCTGGAGGAAATGGACATATTCCTAGAAAAATACAACATTCCAAAACTCAATCAGGAAGAATCTAAAAATCTCAACAGGCCAATAACTATGGAAGACATTGAAGCAGTCATCAAAAAGCTTCCAGCAAACAAAAGCCCAGGACCAGACAGCTTCACAGGGGAGTTTTACCAAACATTCAAGGAAGAACTAAAACCTATCCTCCTCAGACTACTACAAAAAATTCAAGAGGAAGGACCACTTCCAAGCTCATTCTATGAAGCCAGCATCACTCTAATACCAAAACCAGGGAAAGACAACACAATGAAAGAGAATAACAGGCCAATATCCCTCATGAACATAGATGCCCAAATCCTCAACAAAATCTTAGCAAATCAGATCCTGCAGTACATCAAAAAGATCATACACCACGACCAAGTCGGATTTATCCCAGGGATGCAAGGATGGTACAATATCCGCAAATCAACAAACGTGATACATCACATAAACAAACTGAAAGAAAAAAACCACATAGTCATATCAATTGATGCAGAAAAAGCATTTGACAAAATACAACACCCATTTTTGTTAAAAAGTCTCAGCAAGGTGGAAATAGAAGGATCATACCTCACCATAATCAAAGCCACATATGACAAGCCCACAGCCAACATCATACTCAATGGACAAAAACTAACACCATTTCCCCTAAGAACAGGAACAAGACAGGAATGCCCACTCTCACCACTCCTGTTCGACATAGGCCCGGAACTATTAGTCTTTGCAATTAGACAAGAAGAAGAAATAAAAGGCATCCAAATTGGAAAAGAGGAAGTAAAACTGTCCTTATTTGCAGATGACATGATATTATACATAAAAAACCCTAAACATTCCATCAAAAAACTACTAGACTTAATAAATGAATTCGGCAATGTAGCAGGATACAAAATTAACCCCAAGAAATCTGTGGCATTTCTATACACCAATAGTGAACTTACAGAAAGAGAGACTAAGAAAACAATTCCATTTACCATTGCACCAAAAAAATTAAGCTACCTAGGAATAAACTTAACTACAGAGGTAAAAGACTTCTACTCAGAGAGTACAGGACGTTCAAAAAAGAGATACAGGAAGACATAAACAGATGGAAGAACATACCATGTTCTTGGATTGGTAGAATCAACATCATTAAAATGTCCATACTACCCAAAGCAATCTATAAATTCAACGCACTTCCCATTAAAATACCAATGGCATACTTCACAGATCCAGAACGAACTCTTCAAA
This sequence comes from Myotis daubentonii, assembly GCF_963259705.1. NCBI lineage: Eukaryota > Metazoa > Chordata > Mammalia > Chiroptera > Vespertilionidae > Myotis > Myotis daubentonii. The sequence continues at coordinate 24,315,431 of NC_081844.1, read as the reverse complement.
AATTCATCTGGAATAAAAAAAGACCCCGAATAGCTGCAGCGATCCTGAGAAAGAACAAAGTGGGTGGGATCTCAATACCAGATATCAAGCTGTATTACAAAGCCACTGTTCTCAAAACTGCCTGGTACTGGCACAAGAACAGACATATAGATCAATGGAATAGAATAGAGAGCCCAGAAATGGGCCCGAACCAATATGCTCAATTAATATTTGACCAAGGAGGCAAGAACATACAATGGAGTCAAGATAGTCTCTTTAATAAATGGTGTTGGGAAAATTGGACATATACATGCAAGAAAATGAAACTAGACCACCAACTTACACCATACACAAAAATAAACTCAAAATGGACAAAGGACTTAAATGTACGATGGGAAACCATAAAAATTCTAGAAGAATCCAAAGGCAACAAAATCTCAGACATATGCCAAAGCAATTTCTTCACTGATACAGCTCCTAGGGCATTGGAAACTAAAGAGAAAATAAACAAATGGGACTACATCAAAATAAAAAGCTTCTGCACAGCATAAAAAAAACTATCAACAAAACAACAAGAAAGCCCACTGCATGGGAGAACATATTTGCCAATGTTATCACCAATAAGGGTTTAATCTCCCACATTTATAGGGAACTCATACAACTTAACAAAAGGAAGATAAACAATCCAATCAAAAAATGGGCAAATAGACACCTTTGAAAAGAGGACATTCAGAAAGCCAAGAGACATATGAAAACATGCTCAAAGTCACTAATCATCCGAGAGATGCAAATCAAAACAACAATGAGGTACCATCTCACACCTGTCAGAATGGCTATCATCAACAAATCCACAAACGACAAGTGCTGGAGAGGATGTGGAGAAAAAGGAACACTTGTGCACTGCTGGTGGGAATGCAGACTGGTGCAGCCACTATGGAAGACAGTATGGAGTTTCCTCAAAAAACTAAAAGTGGAACTCCCATTTGACCCAGTGATCCTACTTCTAGGAATATATCCCAAGAAAACAGAAACACCAATCAGAAAGGATATATGCACCCCTATGTTCATAGCAGCACAATTCACCATAGCTAAGATCTGGAAACAGCCTAAGTGCCCATCAATAGATGAAGGGATTAGAAAACTGTGGTACATCTACACGATGGAATACTATGCTGCTGTATAAAAGAAGGAACTCTTACCATTTTCAACATCATGGATGGAACTGGAGAGCATTATGCTAAGTGAAATAAGCCAGTCAATGAAGGAAAAATACCACATGATCTCACTCATTTATGGATAATAAAGACCAGTATATATTTATGAACAAAAATAGATACAGAGACAGTGCTGCCTCGAACAGACTGTCAAACTACAGCGGGAAGGCCGGGAGGGTTGGGGGGCGGGAGGGGGCCGGGGTAAGAGATCAACCGAAGGACTTGTATGCATGCATATAAGCATAACCAATGGACATAGGACACTGGAGGGTAGGGGAGGCCGGCGGATTGTCATGGGTGGGGAAAAAAAGGAGACATATGTAATACTCTTCGTAATACTTTAAGCAATAAATAATTTTAAAATATATAAAATAATAATAATTATAATAAGAAGAAGAAGGTCTGATTCTCTTTGCTCCTTTCCTTTATTAATATCTAGCTTCCTATAATAACACTATTACTTTTTATTTTTTTTCTCTTTTTATTTGTCAATTAGAGTTTACTTTAATGATAGTCTATATTTGTTAAAACTAGAAAAATGAAGGATAATATCCTAGGCAAGACTAAAGCAAAACTCATACAGTAAATAATTGAAAAACTGGACAAAAATAAAAGTTTATGGTGACAGTACTCTCAATTTTATTTTTATTACAGTTATAATGGGAAGGATATTTGCTCAGTTTACTATTAATGTTAGCACAGACATGAGACATCATCAAGAGAGACTGGTGTTCAAAGATACTCCTGTCCATGGTGATCTAAAACTCTGCCATGAACAGGGTGTACCAGTTATCCTGGACCTAGTGCACAGCGTTCAACTCTTTGACTGCTGGCATCTTCAGTGTCTGTCCTCCCTGGCACCATAGTTATGGGTTCTTTTCCATGGGACAGCTCTGAGCTAGGCCAGTCCATTAGTAATCAGATTTCAGTCTGGAAGGGGCAGCTAGATTGTATCTTCTATCCCTCGCCAAAGAAGAAAGGGGAAGTTTAGCAAAATATAAAATAGTATTTCAATAGTAACTGCCCTACTCCAACCAAACACCACAGAGAAAAACTGGCCAAACCCTTATCTTCATCAGCAAAGGTCAAGTGGGAAGTCCAGAGGTCTACCCTAACCCACCTGTAATGAAACACTCCCCGCTCCCCAATGGGTTTGTAGCAGAGAAGCAGCTGGGACTTTCATCACACCCAATAGTAAGGAGCTCCTCTCAGTCATGTCAGTAGAGGCCACGTGGGGAGCATTTTTCAAGGCCTCCTTATAACCCCAAGAAAGGGTGGTGTCAGCAAGATTGTGAGGGAGAGCTTCTAACTCCACCCAGCACTAACAAGGTATCCCTCCCCCACTGGAGTGTCAGTGGACCCAGGCGGGGAATCTGGATTTCACCCTCAGTTCCAGCAACAAGAAGACAGCCCTTTTCCCCCTTGCCATGATGTCAGAGTAGCCTTCCAAAACAAGATTTTATTAAAATCCATGGATTTAAAACATAATACCTTAAGTATCCAGTATACAAATTTTAAAAAATCATTATATCAAGAACCAGGGACATATCAACTTTAGATAACACAAATTAGAATTATTTGACAAGTATTTTAAAGCTGCCATCATAAAAAAATGTTTCAATGAGAAATAGCAAACAAACTTTTTAAACAAATGAAAAAATAGAAAATCTCAGCAAAAAAATAAAAAAATTATATATATACATTTTAAACAGGTGATATAATGAAGACAAAAATGGAAATTTTTAGACCTGAAAAACACAATAACTTAAGTGAAAGCTCTACTGGGCTTCCAGTCAAAATGACAGTGTAAGTAAATGTGGTACTCGAATCCCTCTCACAACCACATCAAAAGTACAACTAAACTACAGAACAATCATGATTCAGAACTGCCTGAAATCAGGCTGAATGGAAGTCCAGCATCTATGGATTTAAAGAAGAAACCACATTGAGACTGGTAGGAGTGGCAGAGACATGGAATGGGCTGGTCCCACACCCACCAGTGATGGTTTAAAAATGGGAGGTATATCTTGACTGCAGAGGCCCCAGCTGAGGACCCTCCCAGACCAGGGTTCCAGAGCCATGAATAGAAGTCCTCATAACTTCTGGCTATAAAACTAATAGGAATTTTGGCTGTGTGAGGCAGAAGTTCCAGAAGTTTCAAGCATTCCTTCTAAAGAGCATATGCACAGCCTTACTTGGATTCACTCCCTCTGAGCTACAGTTCTGGGGCAGCAGCTTGAAAGAAACCAGAGAGATACAGGGAGGAACTGAATTTCCTGGCATCAGGGCAAGAGCTGCAGGGACAGCTTTCTCCCAAACAGAAGTGCTGGCATTAGCCATTGTTCCGTTTCTGAGACACCCACACACCCACACAGAGCAGGCAGACCAGCACCATATCTAAGTCTCAATCAACATGGTTCACACTCTTCACCTGCCCTGGTGATTCCCTGAGACCCTGCCCCACCCAATTTGCCAACCAATCCAAGCCATTTCCAGTAGCTTTTCCATACAACTGGCCGTTCTTGCCTCATGCTTCAACTTTCCTAAAATCTCTCAAACCAAAATGAAAAATTACTCAAAGCTATAATTTAGAACTGGAGAGATAAAGAGCTTCCCAGACAAGAAAAAACTAAAGGAGTTTATCACCACCAAACCAGGTATTACATGAAATGTTAAAGGGTTTACTTTTGAGAAGGGGAGGATCTAAAATATGAAAAATAAAATGGTAATAAATAGATATCTATCAACAACTGAATCTAAAAATTAAAATTGGAGAGAAACCAAGATGGCGGCATAGGTAAACACCGGAAATTGCTGCCTCGCACAACCACTTCAAAAATACAACTAACAGACAAAACGGACATCATCCAGAACCACAGGAAGGCTGGCTGAGTGGAAATTCTACAACTAGAAGGAAAGAGAAAAGCACACTGAGACTCAGAGGAGGTGCGGTGTGGAAGTAAAGTGCAGAGGTACGGAGGCGCACATGGAAAGGGCTGGCAACTGAGGACACGGTTGTCTTTTTCAATCCGGAGGGAGTCACAAGCTCCCGGCTGCTCTGAACTCCAGTTCCGGGCAAGTCTCTGGGGACCCAGACTCATACAGGAGAAACTGGACTGTCTGGCATCGGTCGGAACTCTAGGGCGGCTTTCTCTCAAAGGTACTTGCAGTGATTACCGGGACACTGAGAAGTGGGGCTTCTTAGGGTAGGACTGAGGACCAGCCATAGCTGTTTGCTCCACCCTGTTGATCCCCTGAGACCCCGCCCCACCCAAGCTGTGCGCAGAGGCTTTTGCATATGAAAAGTCTGGCCCTTTGCGATCTGAAAATTACCTAACAAACTACAGCTGGGTCAGAGAGACCCAGAACTTCAAAAAGAAGGCCCAAGGCCCCACAGAAGCTTGCATTGCTTTACAGCTAGGCTTCATCTGGGCACCTCCAAACCCCAAACAAAGAAGAGGAATCTGCAGATCTCTCCATAGCTCCTGCTGAGTAGCCTCAGGCAGAGGCTAAATTAGCACCTCCTTAGAGATCCAAGAGCCAGTGTACCCAGTGGTCAGAGTGGGACCATCCAGATTACAACTCCTCAGATCCATAAGGGACACACTCAGGGAGCAGACTCAGTGAGCACCAAAGCCCCACTGAAGCAAGTCTTTTTTTTTTAATTTTTTTTCCATGGGCTGTCAGGGAACTGAAGTCTGCTACTCAAGGATGAGCAGGAACTGCACTGGTCACCTAGATAAGGAAGGTGATCTGTGGAAGGTGTGTTGGGAGGGGATTGTTTTTTAAAAAGATATTTTTATTGATTTCAGAGAGGGAGAGAGAGAGAGAAACGTCAATGATAAGAGAGAATCATTGATCCGCTGCCTCCTGAATGCCCCCTACTGAGGATTGAGCCCTTGACTGTAATCAAACCCGGGACCCTTCAGTCCACAGGCCAACACTCTATCCACTGAGCCAAACCAGCTGGGCGGGAGAGGATTTTTAGTTGGGACATGGGAGACTCCCCAGTTTCACCAGATGTCAAGTCATCACATAGTATTTGACCTTACCTTTAGGCCATATGTAGAGGACAGTTCTTTTTTCCCTTTGGATATTGACATGTGTGGACATGATGGTTATAGTTAGAAGTGTAACATTAATTTTGCAACCATGAAGGGAAGCATTGTAGATATTTCAGCAATGTGGAGAAAAAAGAGAACAAGGCTGGGTTCCTGATGGCTTCTTTGAAGCTGCTGAAGTTTCCCTGAAACCTCTTACTTAAGGGAACTTAAGGGAAGTTTTCTGACGAAATTCAGGGAAAGATTCAGACTTCGTTTATATGACAATGAACCCTTATTGTAGAACCACTTTTAGTCTGTTATTCTGCCCCTTGTTGCTGAAGCATCCTGATGGGGAAGGCTGGATGCTTACTATCTGCCAGGGGCAAGTCCTTGTGATTTTATATGTGTAATGTCTTTCCTGTGACTATTATGGTTATTGTCTTGCATTAGTTATGGTTATACTACATATAAGCATGGTGCAGAGTTCAACTTGGGCCAGAATGAATGACTAGAAAAATCAGAGAGGAAATTCCAAAACTAGGTAAAGACAACACAATGAAAGAGAACTACAGGCCAATATCCCTCATGACCATAGATGCCAAAATCCTCAACAAAATCTTAGCAAATCGGATCCAGCAGTACATCAGAAAGATCATACACCACGACCAAGTCGGATTTCTCCCATGGATGCAAGGATGGTACAATATCCGCAAATCAATAAATGTGATACATCACATAAACAAATAGAAAGAAAAACACTACATGGTCCTATCAATTGATGCAGAAAAAGCATTTGACAAAATCCAACACCCATTTTTGATAAAAACTCTCAGCAAGGTGGGAGTAGAAGGATCATACCTCATCATAATCAAAGCCATATATGACAGGCCCACAGCCAACATCATACTAATGGACAAAAACTAACAGCATTTCCCCTAGGACAGGAACAAGACAGGGATGCCCCCTCTCACCACTCCTGTTCGACATAGTACTGGAAATATTAGCCATTGCAATTATAAAAGAAGGAGAAATAAAAGGCATCCAAATTGGAAAAGAGGAAGTAAAACTGTCCTTATTTGCAGACGACATGATATTATACATACAAAACCCTAGAGACTCCATCAAAAAACTACTAGACTCAATAAACAAATTTGGCAATGTAGCAGGATACAAAATTAACCCCAAGAAATCTGTGGCATTTCTATACACCAATAGTGAACTTTCAGAAAGGAGACTATAAAAAAACAATCCCAGTTACCATTGCACCAAAAAAATTAAGCTACCTAGGAATAAACTTAACTACAGAGGTAAAAGACTTCTACTCAGAAAACTACAGGATGTTGAAAAAAGAGATACAGGAAGACATAAACAGATGGAAGAACATACCGTGTTCATGGATTGGTAGAATCAACATCATTAAAATGTCCATACTACCCAAAGCAATCTATAAATTCAACGCACTTCCCATTTAAATACCAATGGCATACTTCACAGATCTAGAACGAACTCTCCAAAAATTCATCTAGAATAAAAAAAGACCCCGAATAGCTGCAGCGATCATGAGAAAGAACAAAGTAGGTGGGATCTCAATACCAGATATCAAGCTGTATTACAAAACCACTGTTCTCAAAACTGCCTGGTACTGGCACAAGAACAGGCATATAGATCAATGGAATAGAATAGAGAGCCCAGAAATGGGCCCGAAACAATATGCTCAATTAATATTTGACCAAGGAGGCAAGAACATACAATGGAGTCAAGACAGTTTCTTCAATAAATGGTGTTGAGAAAATTGGACAGATACATGCAAGAAAATGAAACTAGACCACCAACTTACACTGTACACAAAAATAAACTCAAAATGGACAAAGGACTTAAATGTACGACGGGAAACCATAAAAATTCTAGAAAAATCCAAAGGCAACAAAATCTCAGACATATCCCAAAGCAATTTCTTCACTGATACAGCTCCTAGGGCACTTGAAACTAAAGAGAAAATGAACAAATGGGACTACATCAAAATAAAAAGCTTCTGCACAGCAAAAGAAACCATCAACAAAACAATAAGAAAACCCACTGCGTGGGAAAACATATTTGCCAATGTCATATCTGATAAGGGCCTAATCTCCAACATTTATAGGGAACTCATACAACTTAACAAAAGGAAGATAAACAATCCAATCAAAAAATGGGCAAAGGATCTAAATAGACACCTTTCAAAAGAGGACATTAAGAAAGCCAAGAGACATATGAAAACATGCTCAAAGTCACTAATCATCTGAGAGATGCAAACCAAAACAACAATGAGGTACCATCTCACACTTGTCAGAATGGCTATCATCAACAAATCCACAAACGACAAGTGCTGGAGAGGATGTGGAGAAAAAGGAACACTCGTGCACTGCTGGTGGGAATGCAGACTGGTGCAGCCACTATGGAAGACAGTATGCAGTTTCCTCAATATAACTAAAAATGGAACTCCCATTTGACCCTGTGATCCCTCTTCTAGGAATATATCCCAAGAAACCAGAAACACCAATCAGAAAGGATATATGCACCCATATGTTCATAGCAGCACAATTCACCATAGCTAAGATCTGGAAACAGCCTAAGTGCCCATCAGTAGATGAAGGGATTAGAAAACAGTGGTACATCTACACGATGGAATACTATGCTGCTGTATAAAAGAAGGAACTCTTACCATTTTCAACATCATGGATGGAACTGGAGAGCATTATGCTAAGTGAAATAAGCCAGTCAATGAAGGAAAAATACCACATGATCTCACTCATTCATGGATAATAAAGACCGTTATAAACTTTTGAACAATAATAGATACAGAGGCAGAGCTGCCTCAAACAGATTGTCAAACTGCAGCGGGAAGGCCATGGAGGGTTGGGGGGCAGGAGGGAGGGGGGTAAGAGATCAACCGAAGGACTTGTATGCATGCATATAAGCATAACCAATGGACATAAGACACTGGGGGGAGTAGGGGAGGCAAGGGGATTGTCAAGGGCAGGGGGGAAAAAAAGGACACATATGTAATACCCTTTGTAATACTTTAAGGAATAAAAATAAATAAAATAAACTTTAAAAAAAAGTCACAGAACTATACACACACATTGTACCAATCCCAATTTCTTGGCTTAAGTATATGACTATCATTACATAAAAGTGTCATCTTTCCAAGAACCTGGGTGAAGGGTACACAGAACCTCAGCATTGTTTCTCCAACTTCCTGTGAACCTATATGTATTTTAAAATAGCAACAAGACAGTAACTTTTGAAGGTCCCTTAAAAAATTACAATAAAATTACCATATGATCTAGCAATTTAATCTCTGGGTATTTTTCTTTTTTTTTTTTTTTTTTTTTTTTTTTTTTTTTTTTAATAAGTGGTACCAATCTACCATTTGTTTTTTTTTTTTATTGCTTAAAGTATTACAAAGGGTATTACATATGTATCCATTTTATCCCCCCGCCCTAGACAGTCCCCTAGCCTCCCCTATCACCCAGTGTCTTATGTCCATTGGTTATGCTTATATGCATGCATACAAGTCCTTTAGTTGATCTCTTACCCCCCTACCTCCTGCCCCCCAACCCTCCCAGGCCTTCCCACTGCAGTTTGACAATCTGTTTGAGGCAGCTCTGCCTCTGTATCTATTATTGTTCAAAAGTTTATAATGGTCTCTATTGTCCATGAATGAGTGAGATCATGTGGTATTTTTCCTTTATTGACTGGCTTATTTCACTTAGCATAATGCTCTCCAGTTCCATCCATGACGTTGCAAATGGTAAGAGTTCCTTCCTTTTTACAGCAGCATAGTATTCCATCGTATAGATGTACCACAGTTTTCTAATCCATTCATCTACTGATGTGCACTTAGGCTGTTTCCAGATCTTAGCTATGGTGAATTGTGCTGCTATGAACATAGGGGTGCATATATCCTTTCTGATTGGTGTTTCTGGTTTCTTGGGATATATTCCTAGAAGTGGGATCACAGGGTCAAATGGGAGTTCCATTTTCAGTTTTTTAAGGAAACTTCTGGGTATTTTTCTGAAGAAAGTACGAACTCAAAAAGAAATATATATCCTAATGTTAATTGCAACATTATTTACAACAGCCAAGATATGGAAACAGTCTAATTGCCTATTTATGAATAACAATATTTTTTAATTTTTTTGATTAAGTAATTACATATGTGTCTTTATCCCCATGTTACCCCCCATCCACCCCACTCATGCCCTCACCCTTCTGTTGTCTGTGTCCATTGGTTAGGCCTATATGCTTGCATATAAGTCCTTTGGTTGATCTCTCCCCCTTACCTCCACCCTCCCCTACCTTCCCTCTGAGGTTTGACTGTCTGATTTCGCCATTTAAAAAAAGAATGAAGTGTTGCTATTGATGACAACATGGATGGAGATGGGGGGGTCACTATGCCTAGAAAAATAAATCAGACAGGGAAAGTCAAATATCATGTGATCTCACTTATATGTGAAATAAAAATTAAAAAATAATTCATAGATACAGAGCCCAGATTAGTTACTGCCAGAGTTGGGGGGTGGTTGAGGGGAATGGTTAAATGGAGTAAAAAGATATAAACTTCCAGTTACAAAATAAATAAGCCAGGGCATGTAATGTACAGCATTGTGACTATAGTCAATAATAAAGTATTGCATATTTAAAAGTTGCTAAGAGAAAGTAGAACTTAAAAGTTCTTATCACAAAAAAATTATAATTATACATGGTGATGAATGCTAACTAGACATTCTGGTGATCATTTCCCAGTGTATACAGATATTGCATTATGATGTTGTACATCTGGAAGTATATAATGTAGGTCAATTACACCTCAATAAAATATCTATTAATAGATAATAAAGAGATAATTCTGTTCACTCTGACCTAAGGTCCTATAGGGGCAAAAAGACCAGTAGAGTGATTCTTCATTTGGGGAGGTCTTTGAATGCACAGTATCACATTTTCCTCCGTAAAAACACTTGAAAATCACCCTCAAAGAGACCTCCTGTACAGACTTAAAGTACTGTGTAAATTTTTAAAAAGAAGAACTGGAGTTCCTGAGAAGTTAATTATTGGGCAGATTATGGGAAAGAGAAAATGCAAATCAACAGTTTCTTAAGTCACTTCCTCTAGGACACAATATATACTTCAAATAGAAAGGGTTTTTTTAACACACACAGACCGAGGTCAGAAATCCTTAGTGGCTGGACTTGCATCTGCACCATGAGAAACAGATGTCTAAGAGCGCTGCCAGGTAGGTGAAATTATAACAATGACCATAGACAATCAAAGCTATCTGGGAACTCTCTACCCAGTTTGAAAATATTATCTGTTTTTGCTTGATACCTGACTTGTTTTCCCAGTATCTCTATAAGGTACAAATGGAAGAAAATTTAAGGACATTAACTGATTTATATTAAATCTCAAAGGAGAAAGTTAGTGAAACTTATTCCTAGGGCATACTCAAGGACTTAACAGACATTACCCATTAACCACTAGTTTTAGTCCAGTTTCTTCAGAGAAGCAGAATCAATAGGAGGGAGGGAGGAAAGTAGAGAGGGAGAAAAGGAGAGGGGGAGGGAAGGAGAGAGGGGAGGAGAGGAGAGAGGGCAGGAGGGAGAGAGAGAGAAAGGCAGAAAGGGGGGAGAGAAACGCATTATTATAAGGCATGACTCATGAGATTAGTGGAGGCTGGAAAGTTCGAAATCCACCAAGCAGGCCAATGGGCTGAAAACCCAGGGAAGAATTGATGGTGCATCTGAAGTCCAAGTCTAAAGGCAGTTTAGGCACTAGCCAGTTTGGCTCAGTGGATAGAGCATCAGCCTTCGGACCAAAGGGTCCAGGTTTGATTTCGGTCAAGGGCACGTATCTTGGTTACAGGCTCCTCCCCGGCCTGGGCCCTGGTCAGGGAGCATACAGGAGGCAACCAATCAATGTGTTTCTCTCTGTCTTTCCCTCTCTCTTCTGCTCTCGCTAAAAATAAAATAAAATTTAAAAAGGCAGTTTGGAAGCAGAATTCCCTCTTCCACAGAAGAAGTCAGACTTTTTTCTCTTAAGGTCTTTAACTGAATGGATGTGGCCCACCCAGATTATGGAGGGCAATCTGATTTACTCACAGTCTACTGACTTAAATGTTAATCTCATCTAAAATAGATTCAAAGTCATAGAAGCACAGAACAGACTGTCAACCCTAAGAGGGAAAGCAAGGGAGTGTGGGTGAGTGGGAAAAGATCAACTTATGATCTTGTATGCATCTATGCATGACTCAGGAACAGACAATAGGGTGGTAAAGGCTTGGGGTGGGGAGTAGGGGTAGGCTGGGAGAGGTCAATGGGGTAAAAGAGGGACATATGTAATACTTTCAACAATAAAGATTTTTTAAAAACCCATATTCACAGCAACACCCTATGTAAAAAAGAGGAAATATGCAAATTAACCTTCACACCCTCACAGGATGGCTGCCTACAACCAGGTCGGCAGGGTGGTTAGTAAGGGACTACCAAGCTACTGAACAAGCAGTCTGCGTGGGATGACCAGGCCAGTGGTGGGGCCGTGAGGGGTGACCAAGAAGGCCGGCAGTTAGGGGCAACCAAGGAGGATGGCAGGTGAGCGATTAGGAGCCAGCAGCCCTAGATTGTGAGAGGGATGTCCCAGCAGTTGGACATCCCCCAAGGGGTCCCGGATTGGAGAGGATGCAGGCTGAGCTGAGGGGACTCCCCCCCCCCCCTGCAGCACAAATTTTGTGCACCGAGCCTCTAGTCTTTATATACTGTATATAAAAGCTTAAGCTACCAGAACGACCAGAATGACTGGTCACTATGACACGCACTGGCCACCAGGGGGCAGACACTCAATGCAGGAGCTGCCCCCTGGTAGTCAGTGTGCTCCCACAGCCAACCTCCGAAGGCTGACCAACTTCCACCAATCCCTCCTCCTGGCCGGTAGGCCCTGATCACCTGATTGGGGCCAGCCTCCAGGCTGGGACTGGGAACCAGGGGTGGGTGGCAGTAGACACTGCCCCTTTCCCAGGGGGGCTGAGGGCCAGCTCCCTCCTCAGGGCCAGTGGCCAACCTCCCATGCCCTGTCCCTCCCCCCAAGCCGGCAGGCCCCAATCGACCTGCCACCCAACTGCCACGGTAGCAGCAGTGAGGAAGGAGGGAGGGAGGGAGGCGGGGAACCACACAGTGGCGGGACGCCGATGATGGCTGAATTGGCATCTGGTGTCCGTTCTTTCCGTGCCCAGCCTGGCAACCATTGCCTCCTCTCTGGCTTGGCCCCGATTGGCCCTGTTCGCTGGCCAGGCCTATGGACCCCACCTGTGCACAAATTCCGTGCACCGGGCCTCTAGTAAACTAATGTTGACTAGATGTCTGGGTACTGTAGTCTAACCAAATTGATACATAAGATTAACTAGCACATATCATTTTTCTTCAGAAGGTTAAATAATCAAGCTATCTGAAAACTCTATTATGCTAAGAAATACATTATCTTTGTGTGTGTATCATGGCATGATTTAAAGGATAGTGAATTAGTAGAAATCAATAAAACGAGGTCAGCCAAAGTCTGGTTAGTTTTTATTTCCTTCAATGCTTAGGATAGCAACTGTTACCTAGTATGTTCGGTGTTTCCATTAGGTTTTCCCCATTGGTTGTAATTTGCGTCCTGGATTTTATGAAACATAGCCACATTTTATCATTATCGATTGTGGTACATGACGTTTTTTAAGAATGGACACATTTTAGAAACTTCTTGTAAAGGCACACAGAGCTGAATTTGCATAGGGTTCACTGGCTCATATGCATGAAAGGATGGACTCTACATATGTGATCCAGTTATCGCCTGGAGGGTAGGTTTCATCCGTTTGCACCTATAGTGGTTTTCAGACCACAAAGCCTGTTCAGTGACTTATTCCGTAGGGCTGAACTGGAAGAAAAAGGGCAAAGGCTGTGCTCTCAGTGCTCTGTCTGAGGGCCAGGAGCTCATGTGGAAGGAGCCAAAGAAGCCATGGGTGCTATACCTGGAGAGGCCACTTAACCAGGAGATAGTGACTCTACCTGCAGCTGCCTTCATTCTCACTCCTCACTTCTCATTAGCCCCCATCTCTCCATTCCAGGGTTCTTACCCCTGCTGACACTGTGAGCTAGGGCTCACACTTTCAGAGTCTAATTCTAATACCCAGGTCCTTTTGTATACCCAGAAAATGTACATTTTTTAAATTAAATCTTTATTGTTCAGATTATTACATTTGTTCCTCTTTCCCCCCCCCCATAACTCCCCTCCTCCCAGTTCCCGCCCCACCCTCCGCCCTCACTCCCCACCCACTGTCCTCATCCATAGGTGCATGATTTTTGTCCAGTCTCTTCCCGCATCTCCCACATCCCTTTCCCCGCCAAGAATGGTCAGTCCATTCCCTTTCTATGTCCCTGATTCTATTATAATCACCAGTTCATTCTGTTCATCAGATTATTTATTCACTTGATTCTTAGATTCACTTGTTGAGATTATTTATTCACTTGATTCTTAGATTCACTTGTTGATAGATGCATATTTGTTGTTCATAATTTGTATCTTTACCTTTTTCTTCCTCTTCCTCTTCTTAAAGGATACCTTTCAGCATTTCATATAATCCTGGTTTGGTGGTGATGAACTCCTTTAGCTTTTCCTTATCTGTGAAGCTCTTTATCTGACCTTCAGTTCTGAATCATAGCTTTGCTGGGTAAAGTAATCTAGGTTGTAGGTTCTGGCATTCATCTCTTTGAATATTTCTTGCCACTCCCTTCTGGCCTGCAAAGTTTCTGTTGAGAAATCAGCTGACAGTCGTATGGGTATTCCCTTGTAGGTAACTGAGTTTCTTTCTCTTGCTGTTTTTAAGATTCTCTCTTTATCTTTTGCTCTTGGCATTTTAATTATGATGTGTCTTGGTGTGGTCCTCTTTGGATTCCTTTTCTTTGGGGTTCTCCGCGCTTCTTGGACCTGTAAGTCCATTTCTTTCACCAGGTGGGGGGAAGTTTTCTGTCATTATTTCTTCAAATAGGTTTTCAATATCTTGCTCTCTCTCATCTTCTGGCACCCCTATAATTCTGATGTTGGTACGCTTGAAGCTGTCCCAGAGGCTCCTTACACTATCCTCGCATTTTTGGATTCATTTTTCATTTTGCTTTTCCGGTTGGGTGTTTTTTGCTTCCTTGCATTTCAAATCATTGACTTGATTCTTGCGCTCCTCTGGTCTGCTGTCGGGAGTCTGTATAATATTCGTCATTTCAGTCCGTGTATGCTTAATTTCTAGTTGGTTCCCCAATATAACATCGAGGGTCTCATTAGTTTTCTTGTAGATCTCATTAAGTTTATCAACAGCTTCTAAACAGTTCTTGAGAGACCTTAAAAGTGTGGTTCTGAACTCTATATCTTCCATTGACAATTTTGTCCTGTTTCTTTGTCTCCGCATTTTGTTATGCTTCCTTGGTGCACCCCCTAGTGGTCTTTGTGCGCAGTCTTATAGTTAAACCTTGATTGTTGTAGCTAATACCAGGGAGGGTTTGACCTCCAGGCCAAGTGGCTATGAGAATCAGCTGTGTCTGCAGTGAGAGAACTTCTGTCCTCTAGGGAGGTGCTAATCTAGCCTTTGCCTGAGGCTATCCAGCAAATGCCTCTGTGCAGGGCTTGGGCGGGGCGGGTCACACAGGATCAACAGGGTGGGCCGGAGAGAGCAGTTATGGCGGCTCTCAGTCCTGTCCCCAAGGGCTCTGCCTCTCTGAGTCCCAGCACCCGCTGCAAAGCTCGGAGAGAAAGCTGCACTTGCTCTGACCGAAGCCAGACAGTCCCGCTTCTCCCATTTGAGTCTGGGTCCCTAAAGACTCGCCCGTATCTGGAGCTCAGAGTCTGCGACTCCCACCGGATTGAAAACGCCAACCGCGCCCTCCGCCGCCAGCCCGCTCCGCGCACTCCGCACCTCAGAATTTGACTTCAGCACTGCGCCTCTTCTGAGTGTCTGTATGCGTTTCTCTTTCCTCCTAGTTGTAGGACTTCCACTCAGCCAGCGTTCCTGTGGTTCTGGGTGATGTCTGTTCCGTTTTTTAGTTTCACTTTTGAAGTAGTTGTTCAAGGCAGCAAACTCCGGCATTAACCTATGCCGACATCTTGGTTCCATCCCAGAAAATGTACATTTAACAGGGGAAATGATCCTGGAAGAGAAATCCTCAGATTTCTACCATTGCCAGAGAACAAGAAACTGGATCTGGGCAAAGGGATCTTTAAGATCTACCCCCTCCATTGGGACAGGTTGGGGTTTCTAAGCTGTGTCCCTATCAGCATCCATCATGTATGTTCTGCCCTTACCTGTGGCACCTGAGGATCCATGAGGACTGTATCTGTTGGTGACTGATTTCTCAGGTTTTTCTGGGAGGTGGAGGGGAAAGATTGAGTCCTCAATTCCCAGTCAAGTACACAAAGAACCTGCTGAAGGCCATGGGCTGCAGGGCAAGAACCACCTCCAAAGGAAGCAATGGCCATGCAGCCAGGTTTTGAAATTGGAGATTGACTCTCTTTTCTTTGTCTTCTCTTCATATTTTTCTGTCCCAGAACTGTCAGTGCTGCTGTTGTTGCCATTGGTTTCTGCAGCCCAGAAGGATAGGGGTAAGTCTGCCCACACAGATGCCCATTAGTGATATTAAGCTGGGGGTGCCGGCTACCGTCTGGGTCCTCTCACCAGTTGGGAGGGAAGGACGCTTATTCTGCAAGTGAGGCTCAGAGATGATCTTCTGGAGATAAGAAAAGCTGTTTTACCTCCCTAAATGCCCATATTTTTTTGTCTATTCCTCTTCCAATAGCAGCCATCCCTCCCTTATCTCCCCTCCTCTAGTCTTGAACCCACAGTTGTCCATGGCTTTATCCATTCCTTGAGCCTTCTGACCATGGTCTCCATCCTCATTTTTCCACCCCACAGCCTGTATTCGATGGTGCCCTCCGAACCCTCCATGTGTAAATGCCCGCTCCTGTCACTGTGCACCGGGATTCAGTGCTGCATCAAGTAGTGTCTTCACCAGTGGCCACTTGAAGAGTTGCGATGGTACAGAGGTTTGGGGGAGAGGGGTGGAGGGACATAAAGAGATTATTGGAGTAGATTGTGGTGCATCCAGAGCAGCACAAGCATTTTGTCAAGGATTAGAGAGAGGAGACAGGGCAGGGTAGTACGAGGGAAGTGGGCAGTTAGGTTTTTGTAATTATTAGGAAGGGTGTTTAGAGCTTACACAATGGATCTGGGCTGTATGGGTTCTAACTCTAGCTTTGCCACTAAGTGGCTCTCTGACCTTCAGGAAATTATTTCTCCTCTCCCTCAGTTTCCTGGTCTGTATATTGGGGATAATTATTGTACCTACCCTACATGGATGGTGTAAGACTTCATAGTTACCTGCATGAAAAAAAAATTTTAAGATGAGTGCAGAGAAATTGTCAACGAATGTGAGCTATTACCATTGTTACTGCTGTTACTGTAATTATTGTTTTCATTAGAGGCCTGGTACACTAAATTCGTGCACTGGGGGTGGGGGGGATGTCCCTCCGCCCATCCTGCACCCTCTCCAATCTGGGACCCCTCGGGGGATGTCCAACTGCCAGTTTAGGCCCGATCCCTGTGGACATCCCTCTCACAATCCGGGACTGCTGGCTCCCAACTGCTCGCCTGCCTGCCTGCCTGTTGCCCCCTAACCACCCCCCTGCCAGCCTGATCAATGCCTAACTGTTCCCCTGATTGCCCCCAACTCCCTCCCCTGCAGGTCTGGTCACCCCCAACTGCCCTCCCCTGCAGGCCTGGGGACTTACGGGTGATTATTTTTGTCATTATTTGATTTTCTTTGTTTTCTCAGTACCCAAATGTTATTTAATATTTGTGGAAAAGTAAATTTTATCAGGAAAAGAAAAAGATGTTGTTGTCACTAGTACCCAGCCCATCCATGACACTAGTGGTATCCCTAACAGTTTCTTTGTGCATTTACATGTGTGTGTCTCATGGGAAATTGTAGACTGGATAGACATGGAGAGAAGATGCTACTAAGGTACCTGGATCCCAGCTCCCTTCTTGAGGGCACTTTTCAGGTTGAGGAATTTCCCACTGTCATGTATTTCCATTCCACACCTTATTCCCACTTTTCCTCAACTCTACTCCACCCCATGTCATCACACTTGATGGCAGGTCTCCAGCCATCACTATCATCTGAAAAGAAAAGACCCATTGCCCAGGTGGGGGCTAAACATGAATCCCACAGATGTGGGTCCCTCCCAGTTCCTCTCCTGTCCTGGTCTGACTTCACAGCCTAGGCCTCCAAAGGGAAATTCATGAATTTAGAAAAGAAACTCTGACCTGGGAGGAGACTAATTGACTCATCATGATCCCAATGAGTCCTTTCAGGCCCTAAAGTCTTTGGTCCCTTGATTGGAATGTACAGGGTCAAACTTTCTGACCCTACATTTTTATTCATTTGGTTATTTATTTTTTTTTTAAATTATAGTTTCTTTCTTTTTTTAAATATATTTTATTGATTTTTTACAGAGAGGAAGGGAGAGAGATAGAGAGTTAGAAACATCGATGAGAGAGGAACATCGATCAGCTGCCTCCTGCACATCTCCTACTGGGGATGTGCCCGCAACCCAGGTACATGCCCTTGACCGGAATCGAACCTGGGACCTTTCAGTCCGCAGGCCGACGCTCTATCCACTGAGCCAAATCGGTTTCGGCCATTTGGTTATTTATTAAGTTGCTGTTCTTACCCAGTGGTGTCTAGCCACTGCTCGATAGATCCCTGAGCTACTCAAACGAGACCTGGCTCATGGGCATCTTTCTCTCAGGTTTAGAGAACATGGAGGGATAAGATGCCAGAGAACACCCACATGACAGCTGTGAGCACCTTCATGCTGCTTCTTCCCCTACTGCCTCTGATGACAGGGGATCTTACCCAGGATGGAGATAGGAAGACTCTCCCAGAGATATCCTGGGCATCTGTAAAAGGCCTGCAATTGGGAGCTAGGCAACTGCCAGATGGGGAACTGACGAGGAGGGTGGGGTGTACTTGGCCCACTGTGATTAAGGAGAAGTGGAAGCTGTCAATGGGTAGGGGCTGACACCTGGTTCTATCTCCAGGTATATGATGAGTGTCATGTCACCCTGTACAGTCCCCATCCATGACTCCCTCCACAACCTCAGCATTGAGGATGGCCATCAAATCCACTGTCACCCTAACTGGAGGCCACCCCCAAGTCGCCAATGATGCAAATAGAATCACAAAGGAGGGTTTGGAGCCTGAATCAGTGTCTCTATCTACCCGTCAAGGTCTGAAGAGAGGGATGCAGACCTCCTTTCAACCCCATGATGACACAGCAGAGTGTCTGAATGTAGGTGCCTCAGAAAGTAAAGATGGGCAGAGGAGTCAGTAGGCTCTGGAGCAGCCAATTCTGCCCAGCTCCATCCTGGAGTGCAACCCTGGACCTGTGTTCTGTCCAGCCCCCATGACAGGGTCAGACTGGAGGGCAGGGTCTCTGCCCAATGAGAACTTTTGTGCCTTTGAGAGGTGACATTTTGTCCTATTGTGTTCCAGACATCAAGGACTGTGGACCAAACTCAAGAGTGTCCTGTGGAGTATATTTAGACTGCCAAAACTTCATGAAGTCCTACTGCAGTTGCCACCAAGGCTACAGGCCTGCTTCTGAGGCAATGTTCGGCATTGATCCTGACGACCCGTGTGATGGTAAGAAAAATCCCATGTCTTCCACCTTCTCATTCTTTAGGTTTGGAATTCTCAATCCTTTCTCTAGCTCATCAGATGATAGCTTGGGCACTTACCAGGTCTCCCACCCTCTCAGAACCCCAAGGCTCTGAATGCCCCCACCAAGTGCCACTTATGCAATTTTGGAACATCCTCTTACTAGTTCGCATCTTAATTTCATAAAACAAAGAAAGGGGTGCCATTCAAGATACTTCAAGAGCTCACAGAGTACTGCATTCCAGTGCAATATCCATCCTTTTCTTCTTCATCAGTAATTGCCAGGATGAGATCTTCCCTCACTAGAGTCCACATAGGTTTGACCACCCCAGAGCAATTTCATATCCCTCAGGCCTTGAAGAACCCTGTTCAGACATTTGAGAAGAGTCAAGGGTCAGCCCATGTGGCCCAGCTGGCCCTTCCCTGGCCAACAACCACACCTGGTGAAACCCCTACTTGCACCCTGACCCCACTTCTCAGGCACTCAGCCACATCTATTTTCCCAAGCAAGGCTTCACCCTGATCCAATCCAATAAGTTCAGTTCATGGGCCTGTGGGAAACTCAGATGAATAGGACCCAGGAGGATGTTGTGTTGGATGTGGGCAGGGTGACATAGACCACCCCACACATACTCAGAAAGTTGGGTAAATGGAAGAGGCTCCTATCTGGATAAGGTTGAAAGAGAGGATGTAATTGGACACCATTGCCTCAGGCCTGACCCTCTCTGATAGAGGTCAACGCAAGCCACATGGGGGCCCAGACCACTGGGGCACAGATGATGGAGGGTGAGTCCCCCCTCAATAGGACCTATAGATCTGTGTCCCCGGTGGAAACCAAGGAGCCAGATAACAGAAACAGCTGCCACCCCTCGCCTGTCAGCATCTGCTCCCTTCTTCAGCCACCCAGCCCTTACCTACTGCTGGCCTTACTCAGAAGTGAATTCTCACCATTTCCTGTCAGTTCAGGGGATGCCTTTGTGGGGATCATAAGAGGCACCTTCACCACCCCAAGCCTGCATGGCTGGACATCAACCCCCATTGTCTGCCATAGCTTGGCATCCACTGTCTGGGTGGCTCTTGCTTGTCTGGCATCATCTTCATTCTCTTCACCCCCTTCCTCCAAGCCCCTTGAGAATTCAGGTTCATGGGTGGGTCTTGGGACAGCTTGAGTCTCAGAGTTAGCATGGAAGGGAGAACTCTGTCCTGCCAGCATCACTCGTTTCCAAGGAGAATTAAGGCAGAGAGCAGCTGTCCTGGAGGAGGCAGGACAAAGGCCATCACCGGGAGCCAAGCTGGGTACTGCCCAGGGAACACATTTCTCCTGCATTTGGCTCCCAGGAAGGCCCAACCTGGCCTTTGTCCAAATCCTCAGGCTGGGACACAGGTAATCATGATGTCTCCACCCGACCTGGGAGCTGCCAGGGAAGCCAGTGCACAGGGGCTAAAAGACAGGGAGAACTCATGACACTTCCATCCACATCTGGACAACAGAGCATTGAAGCCACAACATTCACCCATAAGATGCCTCCATGTGAATAAGAACTGGCACCTACTCACTAGGAGGAGAGAGTGGGGCCTTTTCAAAGCAGATTTCTGCCATTGCCAAAGAACAAAGAATGAGGACATGGGAAAAGGCAAGCCAGCCTGAGTACTTTCTCCTTTAAGATATATTCTCTCCATTGGAAAAGGTTGGAGTTTCTAAGATGTGTCCCTGTCATCCGCTGTTGTATGTTCTGTCCCCTTACCTGTAGCACCTGAGGTTCCCTGACTATCAGTGACTGACTCCTTGGGGAGTCCCAGGAAATGGAGGGGAAAGACAGAGTCCTTGATTTCAAGTATAGAAACCTCAAAAAGTTGCCAGAAAGCTGTGGGCTGCAGGGCCAGAGCCACCTCCCAGGTGGAGTGGCCATGTGGACAGGGGTTAAAATTGGAGCTCCACTTTCCTATCTTGATCATCTCTCTGTCTTTCAGATGAAGGACTTGTTTTGCATTTCTTTATGACAATGGTTGCTGCAAAAGAAACCCTTGAAGGTGAGTCTGCCTGGGGCACCTGTCAATTAGTGACATAAGCTGGGTAGTGCTTGCTGGGGTCTGGGTCCTCTCATTAACAAGGGGAGAAGGAGGCTTACTCTGAAGAGGCCCAGAGAGGGTCTTCTGAAAATAAGAGAAGCTATTTCTTCCTCCCTAAACGTCCAGAATTTTCTGAGCTCTGCTAAGTCCAGTGGCAGCCATAACTCCCTCTCTCCCCCACTCTGGCACCCACTATCTGGGTGGCTCTTGCTTGTCTGGCATCATCTTCATTCTCCTCACCCCCTTCTACAAGCCCTTGTATCCCCAGCTGGTAGCTGACTTCTTCCATTTCATGGGCCTTCTGACCATGCTCTCGATACCCACAGCCTCTACCCCGGAAGACTGTGCTTGGTGGTGTCCTCTGAACTCCAAATGTGTCAATGCCACTGCCTGTCGCTGTGTTCAGGGATTCA
This sequence comes from Myotis daubentonii, assembly GCF_963259705.1. NCBI lineage: Eukaryota > Metazoa > Chordata > Mammalia > Chiroptera > Vespertilionidae > Myotis > Myotis daubentonii. Next base: position 24,293,940 of record NC_081844.1, on the reverse strand, counting down.
ATTCTTCATCTGGAGAGATCCTTACTAACGGCTTCGAGAAATGTGAAGGTACTGGGGCTTGGAGTGGGCATACAGAGATTGTTGGGGGAGCTTATAGGGCATCCAGAACCCTCACCGCTAAGAGCAGCACAGAAGCATTTTGTCAAGGATTAGAGAGAGGAGCTAGGGCAGGGCACTATGGGGGAGGTGGGCAATCAGGTTTCCGTGATTAGTCTATCAGATCCACTACCCATTCTTAAATTTGACGGTGTAGTTTTGTGTGTTTTGTCTATTGAGTTAAAAGAGTTCTTTATATAGTATTTTGGATGTTAACTGTAAGATATATGATTTGCAAACATTTTCTCCCAAATTGTAGGTTGCCTTTTAATTTTTTTATAATTATAAAGGCAGTGTTTATTAAAATACATTTCATTTTCAAAATGTAATAGTCTATAGACATTATATATATATATATATATATATATATATATATATATATATATATATATGTATATGTGTGTGTGTGTGTGTGTGTGTGTGTGTGTATGAAATCTGTTCTTGCCCATGAGATTTGAGGTCATTTGTCCCACTTTCTCAGGCATAAAAAGCAACAACAAAAACATTAAAAAGCTGTCCTGGACACCCACCCTCTCCAAACCTCAAGGCTGAGAACCCTCCTCAGAGTGTCACTTCTGGACGTTTGGAACCCTCACCCCCACCCACCTGATATCTTATTTTTGAGAAAGTGATGACATTTAAGTTGCTTCAGGAACTCACAGTGTTTTGTGTTCCAGTGCAATATATGTCTTCTTTGTCATCACCGGTGACTTCCAGAACGAGAGCCCCTGTGATCACAAACATTCCAGATAGACTCTCGGACCTCCCAGACAATGATGGATTCAGGGGTCCTGTCCAGAAACATGGGGGTAAGGAGATTCAAGGGTGGGTCCATCTTCCCTAGCCAGCCCTGTCTCTGACCAACAACCCTGGCACTCTGACCCCAATTCTCAGCTACTCAGCCTCCATCAATTTTCCTACACGAGGGACCTCCCTAATCCTCCCAAAAATTTCAGTTCAGTCAACTCAGAATATCCCAACACATACAGACACACACACACACACACACACACACACACACACACACACTCGCATACACCTAATGAATTGCCCTTCTGTCTGCAGCAGGGATCCCATCTGGCACCGGCACCGGCTCCGGCTCCAGCACCGGCACCGGCACAAGCACTGGCACTGGCTCCAGCACTGGCACTGGCTCCGGCACTGGCACCGGCACAAGCACTGGCACTGGCACTGGCTCCAGCACTGGCACTGGCACTGGCACAAGCACTGGCACTGGCACTGGCTCCGGCACAAGCACTGGCACTGGCACAAGCACTGGCACAAGCACTGGCACTGGCACTGGCGCCGGCATGGGCACCGGCACTGGCATGGGCACCGGCACAAGCACTGGCACCGGCACCGGCACTGGCACTGGCACCGGGACTGCACACCCTGGAATCAACAACAGCAAGGTGAGTGACTCCCACAGGGACAAAGAGGCAGGAAATACCTCCGTGCCACCTGCAGCACCCACCTATTTTCCCCAAGTTTCCCCATCTACCTGTGAGGCTCTCTGACCATCAAATCTCCCTTCTCCTCAAAGGTCTCCAGTTTGTTACAAAAATTTGATGATTTCGACAGAGACTTCAAGTCAGCCTCAGATTCGGACAAGATCCAGGTAAGGACAGGACCTGGGGGAGGCACGTGGAGGCATCCCATAGAGGACTGGGGAAGCCTTGGTTTGGGAAGAGACACAGAGCTGCCCTGCTCTGAGCCCCCACTTCTCCTAGGGCGGGTGGGGAAAGCAGACATGCAGGTACTTGTACTCACTGTTAGATCCTCACAGACCGACTAACACCTTTCTTGCTGTCCCTGCCCAGTCAGTTTACGTCACCCTTGGCATTCAGGAACAGGACTGACCTCTAAATGGCTGGATTGCAGGGGCAATCCGGTACCACCTTTGTCCCCAAATACACAGCATCTAGAATCCGTTTACTGGAGTTGAGAGGGCAAAGTCTTCCTGTAGCCCCTCTAGTGCATGGGCCAATGGCTCTGTGTCCACACCCCCAGGGCCTCATACAGGGGGTGGATGACCTGTTGGAGAACCCTGGGGACCTGGAGACCTTGTCCCACTCAGAGCAGAACTATGTGGCCACTACCCTGCTCCACAAAATGGAACATGTCGTCTTCAAAAAGCTGAGCAAGGCCCCACCCAATGGGTCACTGACCTTTAATGCACCTGGAGGCACAGGTAAGTACCTGGGTCTGCCCCCAGGCTCAGCTCTGTCCATTCTGCACCTCATTCCTCTCCCAACCTCACTGGAGCTGAGTGACCACTCACAAACAAATTAAATTGGGGGATAAGGACACATATGTAATATCTTAATCAATAAAGAAATTTAAAAATAGAAAATTAATGTAAAAGCTTAAAAAGAAATGAATAAATTTTAATAAGTCAGACAGACAAACAAATACTGAATGCTATCACTTATATGTAGAATCTAAAAAACAAACTCATGGATACAGAGAAGAGATTGGTAGTTGCCAAAGGCAGGGGGTGAAGGGTAGTTGAAATGGGTGAAGGGAGTCAAAAGGTACAAACTTCTACTTATAATATAAATAAGTCATGGGGACATACACTGAGTGGTCAGATTATTATGACCATCCCATTAGTACAAAGTAGTGAATTAGTTATGCAAATAATAATAATAATAAGACCTTGAGAGTATTTGCTTAGGAAATTTTCAATATTCAGTATTTTTGGAAGTGTCAATGAAGTACTGATGGGGTGGTCATAATAATCTGGCCGGTCATAATAAGAACCATACTGGTTCTTTCTTTTTAGTGTAAACATAAATTTTATTCATTTATTTATTACTTTTTTAACTTCTCAATTACAGTGGACATTTAATATTTTTATTAGTTTAGGTGTACAGCATAGCGGTTAGATACATATAATTTATGAAGTGATCCCCTAAGAAGTCTAGTACACACCAGGAACCATATATATAATTATAAAATATTATTGACTATATTCTCTATGCTGTACTTTACATTCCCATGATTATTTTGTATCTATCACTTTACTATTATACATACATATATATAGTATATTGATTGATTTCAGAAGGAAAGGAGAGGAAGAGAGAGAGAAACATCAATGGTGAGAGAGAATCATTGCTCAGCTGCCTCCTGCACACCCCACACTGCCCCAACCCGGGTATATGCCCTGACCAGGAATCGAACCGTGAACTCCTGGTTCATAGGTCAACATTCAACCACTGAGCCACCACAGCTGGACCCTTATTACTTTTTTATCCTGGAATCTATTTTGTCTGATATAAGCATTGGCTATGTCTGCTTTTCTGTGGATGCCATTTGCTTAGAGAATCATTTTCCATCCTTTCACTTTGAGTTTATTTTTGTCTTTGCAAATTAGATGTGTCTCCTGAAGGCAGCATATGATTGGATTTTTTAATATATTTTTATTGATTTCACAGAAAAAGGGAAGGGGAGAGAGAGATAGAAACATCAGTGATGAAAATCATTGACTGGCTGCCTCCTGCACGCCCCTTACTGGGGATTCAGCTGGCAACACAGGCATGTGCCCTTGACAAGAATTGAACCTGAGACCTTTCAGTCCTCAGGCTGACACTCTATCCACTGAGCCAAACCAGCTGGGGCTATGGTTGGTTTTTTAAAATATTATTTTATTTTTTCCATCATCATTTATCCATCCTACGCCCTCTTCCACTTCTACCCACCCCACCCCCCACAGTCCTCACACTGTCAGCCATGCTCATGAGTTCTCTCTTTTCTTTTTCTTTTTTGCTCAATCCCTCCAACCCTCCTAACACCTCCACCACCAGAGCTATCTGCCTGCCCTCTATTAGTCTCTGTTTTGCTTAATAGTTCAGTCTGATTATTAAATTCTACATCTGAGTGAAATCATATGGTTCTTTTTTTCTCTGACTGGTTTGTTTCACTTAGCATAATGTTCTCCAGGTCCATCCATGCTGTTGCAAAGGGTAAAATTTTCTTCCTTTTTATGACAGAGTAAGTATTTCATTCTGTAAATGTACCACAACTTTTTTCCTCAGTCATCTACTGATGGAACTGCTTACAAATCTTGGCTATTGTAAATAATGCTGCAATGAATATGGGGGTGCATATATTCTTTCAAATTAGCATTTCAGTTTCTTCAGATAAATTTCTAGAAGTGGAATTGCTGGGTCATAAAGCAGTTCCACTTTTAATTTTTTGAGGTAACTTGGATTTTGTTTTTGATCCAATCTGCCACTCTGTGCCTTTTTATTGGTGAATTCACTTCATGTACATTTAGGGTGATTCTTGGTCTGAGGACTTTCTATAGCCATTTTATCTTTTGGTTTCTGGTAGCTCTGTGCCTCCACTGTTTGTTTTTTCCTTGTGTTTCTGTCTGTTGTTTTTGTTTGGTGGTATTTCATAATTTTTCCCTCTGTTTCCTCTTTCTTCTAAGTTATGTGTCTCGGTTTTGGGTTTTTATATGTAGTTGCCATTAAGTTTACATAAAAGAAATGTTCATATATACAGCAGTCTTTTCTCTTTTTTTAAATGCATCTAATCTCCTGTCACTAATTTTTGACAGTTTTAATACAATGTGCTTTGGAAAAGGCCTTTTTGAATTGAGATAATTAGGTGTTCTGTTTGCTTAATTCTCTCAATCGTTTTCCAATAGGTGGTGCTGAATCACAAGTTTTTTCGTTCTCCTGAATTGCTCTGGTTTTTCAGATCTCTGAGGGGAAGCCTTTCTAATTTTCTAAGTACAGATGTTTTACCTCCTTAGTTAAATTTATTCCTACGCATATTTTTATGCAATTTAAATGGGATTGATTTCTTGGTTTCCCTTTCTAGCAGTTCATTACTGGTATGTAAAAATGCAACTGAATTCTCAATATTAATTTTGCATCCTGCTATTTTACTGAGTTTATTTATTAGTTCTAGTAGGGTTTTGATGGAATTTTTAGGGTTCTTTCTACGTAGTATAATGCCATCTCCAAATAATAACAGTTTTACTTTTTTGCAGTTTGGGTGCTTTTTATTTCTTTTTATTCCCTGATTGCTGTGGCTAAGACTTCCAATACTATGTTGGGTAAAATGTGGTGAAAGTGTGCATCCTTGTCTGGTTTCTGTTCCACAGGAAAGTACTTTTAGCCTTTATCCACTGAGTATAATGATAACTGTGAGCTTGTCATATGTGGCCTTTATTAAGTAGAGGTACGTTCCCTCTATTCTCACTTTGCTGAGAATTTTAATCATATATGGATGCTGGATTTTGTCAAATGCTTGTTTTTTAATCTGTGGGTATGATCATATGATTTTTAGCCTTCATTTTGTTTGTGGTGTATCACATTAATTGATTTGCAGATATTGAACCAACCTTGCATACCAGGAATAAACCCCAGTTAAGCATGGTGTATAATCTTTTTAATGCATTGCTGAATTCAGATTGTTCATGTTTTTTTTGAGGATTTTTGCATCTATGTTCATGAGAAATATTAGCCTATAATTATTTTTAGAGTATCTTTTTTTTCTTTTTTTTTTATTGCTTAAAGTATTACAAAGGGTATTACATATGTGTCCATTTTTTCCCCCTGCCCTAGACAGTCCCCTACCCTCCCCTATCCCCCGGTGTCTTATGTCCATTGGTTATGCTTATATGCATGCATACAAGTCCTTTGGTTGATCTCTTACCCCCCTACCTCCTGCACCCCAACCCTCCCCGGCCTTCCCGCTGCAGTTTGACAATCTGTTTGAGGCAGCTCTGCCTCTGTATCTATTATTGTTCAAAAGTTTATAATGGTCTCTATTGTCCATGAATGAGTGAGATCATGTGGTATTTTTCCTTTATTGACTGGCTTATTTCACTTAGCATAATGCTCTCCAGTTCCATCCATGCCGTTGGAAATGGTAAGAGTTCCTTCCTTTTTAGAGCAGCATAGTATTCCATCGTGTAGATGTACCACTGTTTTCTAATCCATTCATCTACTGATGGGCACTTAGGCTGTTTCCAGATCTTAGCTATGGTGAATTGTGCTGCTATGAACATAGGGGTGCATATATCCTTTCTGATTGGTGTTTCTGGTTTCTTGGGATATATTCCTAGAAGTGGGATCACAGGGTCAAATGGGAGTTCCATTGTCAGTTTTTTGAGGAAACTGCATACTGTCTTCCATAGTGGCTACACCAGTCTGCATTCCCACCAGCAGTGCACAAGTGTTCCTTTTTCTCCACATCCTCTCCAGCACTTGTCGTTTGTTGATTTGTTGATGATAGGCAGTCTGACAAGTGTGAGATGGTACCTCGTTGTTTTGATTTGCATCTCTCGGATGATTAGTGACTTTGAGCATGTTTTCATATATCTCTTGGCTTTCTGAATGTCCTCTTTTGAAAGGCGTCTATTTAGATCCTTTGCCCATTTTTTGATTGGATTGTTTATCTTCCTTTTGTTAAGTTGTATGAGTTCCCTATAAATTTTGGAGATTAGGCCCTTATCAGTTTAGAGTATCTTTTTAATTAGGGTAATGGTGGCCTCATGAAATGAGCCTGAGAGACTTCCCTTTTATTAAATTTCTAGAATAGTTTGAGAATGATAGGTGTTAATTCTTATTTGAGTGTGGAAAAATTAACCTGTAAAGTCATCCAGTCTAGGACTTTTGTTTGTTGGAAGTTTTTTTTTTATTACTGCTTCAATTTCATTAGTAGTCATCAGTTTGTTCAGATTTTCTGTTTATTCTTGAGTTAGTCTTGGAAAATGATATGTTTCTAGGAATTTATCCATTCTTGTAGATTGTCCAATTTGTTGGCATGTAATTCTTTGTACTATTTTCTTATAATGTCTTATATTTCTGTGGTGTTAGTTGTTACTACTTCTCTTTCATTTCTGATTTTATTTATTTGGGTTCTCTCTCTTTTTTTCTTAATGAGTCTGGTTAAAGTTTTTCAATTTTTTTTCTCTTTGAAAAAAAAAAAAAAAACCAGCCCTTGACTTCATTGACCTTTGTATTAATTTTTGTTTTTTGTTTGTTTGTTTTTTAGATTCTATTTCACTTATTTCTACTCTAACTTTTATTATTTTCTTCCTTCTATTTACTTTGGGCTTTGTTTAATTTTTTTACTATTTCCTTTAGGTGTAAGGTTAAATTGTATATTTGAGATTTTTCTTATAGATTTTGTGTCATTGTGTTTTTGTGGGAGGGGTAGGAGAGTTGTTGTTCTTTTGTTAATCCTCACCAAAGGATATTTTTCCCATTGCTTTTTTTTTAATTTCTTTATTGGCTAAAGTATTACAAATGTGTCTTCATTTCCCATTAATCCCCACCCATTGCTTTTTAAAGAGAGTGAAAGGAGGGAGGGAGGAAGGGGAAGTGAGAGAGAAACATCAATGTGAGACACACGCATCGATTGGTTGCCTCCCAAATATGCCCTGACCAGAGCAGGGAGGAACTTGCAACCCAGGTACATGCCCTTAACCAGGAATCAAACCCACCTACCCTTCAGTGCTCAGGCCAATGCTAACCACTGAGCAACCGGCCAGGGTGTCATTGTGTTTTGTGTGTGTGCTTTATTAAAAATTTTTAATGTCTCAAGGTATCTTTTGACTTATTCCTTGATCTCATTGTTAAGCCATTTATTGTTCAGTAGCATATTATTTAGCTTCCATGTGCTTGTGTGGTTTTCAAGTTTTTTCTTTTAGTTGCTTTCTAGTTTTATACCAGTGTGGTTGAAGAAGAAGCTTTATATTATTTCAATCTTCTTAAATTTACTGAAACATTTTTTGAAGCCTAACATATGGTCTATCCTGGAAAATGTTCCATTTATGCTTGAAAAATGTATATTTTTCTGCTTTGGGGTGAAATGCTCTAAAAATATCAATTAAATTCATCTGGTCTAATGTACCATTTAAAGAAGCTGTTCTCTTATTGAATTTTTCTCTGTAAAATTTATTCATTGATGTCAATGGAGTGTTAAAGTCCCCTACTATACTGTATTGCTGCCAATATCTCTTTTTATGTCCATCAACGTTTGCTTTATATATTTAGGTGCTCCCATATTGGGTGCATAAATGTTTACAGGAGTTATATCCTCTTGTTGAACTGATCTCCTTATCATTACAAAATGTCCTTCTTTGTTTCTTATTACACCCTTTGTATTAAAGTCTATTTTGCCTGATATAAGAATTGCTACCCCAGCTTTTACTAATTTGCATTTACATGAAATACCTTTTTTCATCCCTTTACTTTCAGTGTGTGTATGTATGTGTCTGCGTTGGGTTTCTTGTAGGCAGCATATTTATGTGTTTTGATTTTTTATTCATTCAGCTTGGAGCATTTAATCTACTTACATTTAAAGTCATCATTGATAGGGACACAGTTATTGCCCTTTTATTATTCAAATGTATGTTGTTTTTTCCTCTATCTTCTTTACACAGAAGTTCCTATATTATTTCTTGAAATACTGGCTTGGTAATGATGAACTCCTTTAGCTTTTTCTTGTTGGGGAGGCTCTTTATCTCTTCTTCAATTTTAAGTAATAGCCTTGCTTGGTAGAGTGGTCTTGGCGGTAGGTCCTTGTTTTTCATCATTTTGCTCCAATTCCTCTGGGCCTGCAAAGCTTCTGTTGAGAAATCAGCTAACAGTCTTATAGGAGCTCCCTCATTGGTAACTGATTTTCTCTTGCTGCTATTAATATTCTTTGTCTTAAATCTTTGACATTTTAATGATGATGTGTCTTGGTACAGGCGTCATTGTGTTCATCTTGTTTGGAACTCTCGACACTTTCTGGACTTTGGCTCTTTGTCCTTCACCAAGTTAGGAAAGTTTTCAATCATAATTTTTTCAACTATGTTTTCAATCCCTTGCTCCCTCCCTTCTTCTTCTGGTAACCCTATGATACAAAAGTTGTTATGCTTGATGTTGTTCCAGAGGTTCCTTAAACTATCATTTTTTTTTAATTTCTTTTTTTTTTTTTTTTGCTGCTCTGATTGGGTGTTTTCTGCTTCTTGTCTTCCAAATTGATGATTTGATGCACAATTAATCTAGTCCGCTTTGATTCCATTTTATGTCTTTTTTATTTCAGCGATTGTATTCTTCATTTCTGACTGACTCATTTTTATGGTTTCTATGCCCTTTTTTATGCTTACTATCTCTTTGTTGCAGTTTTAGCTGCATTCATCTATTTTTCTCCTAAGTTCCATAAGCATCCTTATAACCAGTTTTTAACTCTGTCTGGTTGATTGCTTGCCTCCATTTTATTTTGTTCTTTTCTGGAGTTTTCTCCTGCTCTTTCATTTGGGACATGTTTCTTTGTCTTTTCATTTTAGCTATTTTTCTGAGTTTGTTTCTAGGTAGGTAGATTTGCTATGTCTCCCAGTCTTGGCAAGGTGGCCTTATGTAGTAGGTGACCTGGAGGCCCCGTGGCATAGTCTCCGTGATTTCTTGAGCCCAGCGCTCCAGGAGTGTCCTTTGTGTGAGTTGTGTGCCTTTCTGTTGTAGTTGAGCTTTGATTACTATTGGCAGGTCAATGAGTAGGTGTTGACCCTCAGGCTAACTGGCTCTGAGGAATGGCCAAGACCACAGTGTATGAGCTGTTGTGCAAAGACTGACCCCAGGGTGAGGGATTTGCACCAGTGGGGCTCTGGTGTCTGTAGAGATCACCCTTTGGGTGTGTCACTTGTGGAGCCCATCAGGTGCTGCTCTGTTATGGTCTGAAGCCAGCTACCAGGTGTGTTGGTTCTGGGGCAACTTGGGAGGGGCTCTGGCACAGGCCAAGGTCAGGTGCTGCCAGTAATTGGCTCAGGACCACCTAGTAGGGACTACAAAATTAATCCATGGCTGGTAGCTGCTTTTACTGGGCCTGAAGTCCTGGGGGGAAGGCCATCATGCAAACTGAGGCTGGTTGCCATCACTACCAGGCCTGGGGCCTCTCAGCAAAAGGCACTAGGCACCCCTAGGCCTGCCACCACTTTCCAGCTGCCTGTAAGGCTCAGCTGCTGAGTGAATCTCGGGCAATATGAAAGTGCGGTGAGGCAGGATTTCAGGGAGTACCAGGGTGGGGCGAGTGGTATTCACCAGGTTAGTGCAGATTCAGATCTGGCATCAGTGCCGAGCCTATGGCCACTCAACAAAAGGCCCAGGGTGCACTGAGGCCAACCACTGGTTGCACGGGGCCTGTGGAACTCTGAGAGCTTTTTGGTTTTTGAGTGTGTGTGTGTGTGTGTGTGTGTGTGTGTGTGTGTGTGAATAAGGAGGTAAGTTAATAATGGATGAAGGTGAAGGTGGGAGAGAAAATAGGAGTGAACACATAGAAAGGTAAGTGATTGCTGATTGGACATCAAGACACATAATATCAGCACCAGGGAGTTACCAATAAACCAGATCCCAGCACATAAGTGGCTGGGAGAGGGAATTCTCTCTCATTCATTCTCTTCCTTCTGAATATCACAGCTTTGATCATTCCTAAATTCCTTTGTTAGTATTATTTCTCTGGTGTTTTATCATTTAAAGTCCCTCATGAACCTTTTCGTAGCTTTATTGCTCTAATTGTTGTTGTTACTATTTGGACACTGCAGCCACACTATCCCAACACCCTGCCCCCACCTTCTGAGGCCGTTGTTGTTGTTGTTGTTGTTGTTTTTGGGGGGGAGGAGAGAATTGACATCTTTATTATGTTTAGTATTACAATCCATGAGCATAGTGTGCCTACCTTTTTTTAATTCTTTTAAATACATTTAATTATTTATTTATTTTTATTTTACAATATACAAAATAAATCTATTGCCAGATAGTAGATACAAGGTAATGATCCATTACATGCAATTAACATTTTCAAGAAAAACGATAAGAGAGTTTTTAAGGACTGCAGCATGGGTCAAGCCTGGCTGCCTGACTCAGAGGAGCCTCCAGCAGGGTGGGGTGGAGTCTCCAGGACTCATCCAGGTGGGTCGGACTCATCCAGGTGGGGCCGGGGATATTCACCAGGCCAATGCAGATTCAGATTTAGCCACGTGGGGGAAGGGCTCAACACAGAAAAGAATGTGCCTGCTTGCCAGCTGTATGGAAGGATTCAGCACAAGGACAATGGCAGCTGTCCCCACCCCTCACCCTGAAGCCACACAACTCAGTTTCTCCCTAGATGTGTGCCCCCTGCACCGCTCTCCCTCTGCCCAGAGCCCAGCGTGAGTGCCTGAAAACGTGTGTGCAGACCCTTTAAAGAGGACACGTGGGTTTCCAACAGCCTTTCATCTCACCTGGATGGACAGAATCCCTACTGATTTTCATATCTACGAGTTGTGGGGGCTCCTTTCCCAGCACTGGTACTCTGGGCTTGGGAGCCCAGTGTGGGGCTGGGACTCCCCACTTTTAAGAAGGGACCTCTGCAGCTAAGATATCTCTCTCAATGCTCAACTGCTGCACTTGATGACTGAGCCAGCTCGCCTCTGCCCCTCTACCAGTCTCTATGTAGCTTCTTCTTTATATCCTTAGTTATAGGACCTCTCTATAGCTAGTCTTCCAATGGTTCTCCAAGTTGATTGTTCTATAATTTAGAAATTATTTTGATGTGGTCATGGGAGTAGATGAGCACAGTGTTACCAACCTTGTCATTTTGACCAGAACTCAGTACCATACTGTTGTGTGTGTTTTTGTCTGTTTGTGCGGTGTTGGTTTTTTTGTTGTTGTTAAAATATATTTGTATTGATTTCAGAGAGGAAGGGAGAGGGACAGAGAGATAGAAACATCAATGATGAGAGAGAATCATTGATAGGCTGCCTCCTGCACACCCTCCACTAGAGATCAAGTCTGCAAACCAGGCATGTGCTCTTGAACGGAATCAAGCCTGGGACCCTTCTGTCTGCAGGCCAATGCTCTATCCACTAATCCAAACTGGCTAGGGCATACTGTTTTGATTACTGTAGGTTAGCAGTAATTTGAAAGCAGGAAGTGTGAGTTCTCCAGATTTGTTTTTTATTTTTAAGATAGTTTTGGGTATTTGAGGCAATGTCCTATGAATTTTTAAATGAGCTTTTGAATTTCTGTGAAAATAAGTAAAATGATATTACACTATTAATATGGATTGCACTGAATCTGTAGATCATTTTGGGGACCATTGCCATCTTAACAATATTAAGTCATACAATCTATTAATATGGGGTGTCTTTCCATTTGTTTAGGGTTTTTAATTTTTTTCAAAAATATTAATACTTTTCTGTGTACATATTTTGAACTTCCTTATATAAAACTAGAGGCCTAGTGCATGAAATTTGTGCACTTGGTGGGGGGTGTCCCTCAGCCCAGCCTGTGCCTTCTCACAGTCCAGGAGCCCTCTGGGGATGTCCGACTGATGGCTTAGGCTTAGCACTGCTGCATTGGCCTCTCCCGCCACCGCCACTGCACTCGGCAGTGTGAGCCCAGCTTCTGCATTGAGCGTCTGCCCCATGGTGGTCAGTGCACATCATAGCAACCAGTTATTCTGCTGTTCAGTCAATTTGCATATTAGCCTTTTATTATAAAGGATTATTCCTAATACTTGGTTGAATAATTTTGCATTTATGTATATTAGATATTGGTCTGCAGTTCTATTTTCTTGTGATGTCTTTATCTGATTTTGTTTTCAGGATGATGGTGACCTCATAGAATTATTTACATAATCTTCCTTCCTCTTCTATTTTATGGAGAATTTTACAAAGAATTAGAGTGAATTTTTCTATAAATGGCTGGTAGACTTTACCAATGAAGCCATAAGTTATAGGCTTTTTATTTGGGGAAGTTTTTAATTAATGGTTCAATCTATTTACCTGTTATAGGTGTGTCCCAATTTTCTATATCTTATTAATTCCATTTGGGTAGTTTGTATGTCTCTAGGAATTTCTTCATTTCGTCCAGGTTATCTAACTTGTTGAATAATTGTTCATGATATTCTCTTATAATCCTTTGTAAATCCACATGATATATATGCCATTATTATGTACATCAAATATTATGTGTTACAGTATTATCATGTTTGCGAAATAATAACATTATATATAAACTAGAGGTCTGGTGCACAGATTTGTGCACCTGTGGGGTCCCTCAGTGTGGCCTGCAGCTCCTGCCTGTGACTCCTGCTCATCCCAGCCCCACTGCACCAGCTGCGGGCTTGGGCCCAGTCAGTTCCAATCAGGCAGTCCCAATCAGGAGAGGCTTGTGCCACCACAGCGGTGAGCCCTGTGTCTGGTGCCCATCAGTCAGCTGAGCTGCCACTCCCGTTGTGGGAGCACACTGACCTGCATTGAGTGTCTGCCCCCTGGTTGTCAGTGCACGTCATAGTGACCAGTCAACCAGTCATTCGGTCACCTGGTTGTCTGGTAGCTTAGACACTCATATATATGTAGATAAAATATATTATGTAATATATAAATATATAATACATTTATATAATATATTAATTATGTATAACAGGGTATTATAGCAATCATTGCAGGTTCAATTACTAATCTAACAACCCTACAATGTAACTCCCACAATTCATAGAACTGTCTCTGAAGATAAAGAAGCAAGGAGACAGGAAGGCCACCTTGAGTGTTAATCAGGCAAAGATGGTGCTGGACTGGGATACAGTACAGGAATCTGGTGACTCAGGTAAGGCTGAGATGGGGAGAAGTTCACTGAGGTTTCACAGCGGGACAAGATACCCAAGGGTGGGACAAATGGAGAATTAAAGTTTAAAGGAAAGTGTGGGCTATTGTGGGATGCCGGGGTCCAACCCCAGCAGGTCCAGGGGTTCCCAAAGGCATAGACGGAGTCGGCGAAGAAGGAATGACATGGAGACAGCGTTCAGTTGATCAGCAGCCTAGCCAGGATCTCCAGCCAGGATCTCCAGCCAAGTTCTGGTCTCGATCTCCAGAGACGTTCTGCTTCGGATCTCCAGCGAGGTTCTGTAGCCATGTTCCCTCGCTAGGTTCTCCAGCCAGGTTCTGTCCAGGTTCTCCAGCCAGGTTCAGTCACCAGGTTCTAGTCAGGTTCTCTTGCCAATTTCTGTAGTCAGGTTTAGTCCAGGATCTTTTGCCATGTTCTCTCGCTAGGTTCTGTCTCTAGGTTCTGAGGCCAGTTTCTGTCCAGGATCTTTTGCCATGTTCTCTCCAGCGAAGTTCTTCTGTCTCTAAGAACGTTCTTTGTAGGTTCTGTCTCTCTTGGTTCTGTCTTCTGAATTCTGTCTGTTGTTGTCTTGTTGCATCTGTATTTATACCAGTTGATTCCAATCCTATCAATCTCTATTCCAAAGGTTAGGGCGTTTCTTATCTCCATTCCAGGGAGTAAAGATTATGTAGCTTAAGCATGATTGTTCGTAGTTAAAGTGATTAATTACCCGCCTGGCACAGTTAAGAGGTTTTATTCCCTCCCTAACTTCAGGGGAAAATCCCTACCTGGGGAAACAACCTTTCTCAGAGACCTTCGTTAAAACACATAGTGCCAACAAGGTGAGCAAACATATTAAGAACAGTATGCCATATATGCCAGGTCCCTTGAAACAGCAAGCATGGACCGGCTCCTGGCAGTGGGGGCCACAAGAAAACAGTCTACCTGAAGAAGGGGTCCTGTGGGCACCACAAGATGTCAACCATGGTCTTTTCCTACAGGTCCGTCTACGGTGGGCCTTTTATCCACACCAGGAATGGGCAAGTTTATGGCTAAAGCCCCCCTAGTTCTAGAAACTGAGGAGCAGTCAGTTCTGAATGAGACACACAAGGGCATGTTGCAGGAAGTCTCCCATGTCCTGCTCTCAGATGTCATCTCCGTCTTTGTGAGCAATAATAACACCCAGAACCTAAGCTCCCCAGTCACCTTCATCTTCAAGCATGTGAGTCCTGGTGGGGTGGGGCTATAGGTATAAAATGAGCCTGATTGCTGGGAATAGACTTCAGGTTCTGGGGGCTCTCCCATGGGTGCATCATCTCCCCAGGAGAGTCCATCACAAGCAGTATTTGGGTCAGCATTTCTGAGCACCAGAAACACCAGCTCACACCTTGCCCTGTTCCTACAGTCAGTGACCCCGAGGCCAAAGCAGAAGGTGTTCTGTGTCTTCTGGGAGCCTGGCCAGAATGGAAGTGGTCATTGGTCCACCAAAGGCTGCTGGAGGGTGGGTACTATAGACACCAGCACCACCTGCCAATGCAGCCACCTCAGCAGCTTTGCCGTCCTCATGGCCCATGATGATGTGCAGGTAAGAGCCCTAAAAGGGGATGAATTTAATATCCATTGCTATGTAATAAATTCCCACAAATGTAGTGTCTTTAAAAAGACACACATGGATTCATTATCCTGCAGAATCCTCAGGTCAACAATCTGGTACAGCATACCTGGGTTGTCTACTCAGGGCCTCACAAGACTAAAATGATCATGTCAGCCAAGCCTGTAATCTCATCTGAGTTGTGCAGTTCTCTAAGCTCCCTGGTTGCTGGCAGAATTCAGTTCCTTGCAGTTGTAGGACTGATTTCTCACTTTCTTACCTGCTGGCAGTAGAGGAGCACACTCAGCTCCTAGGCAGTGATGGCGAATCTTTTGAGCTCGGTGTGTCAGCATTTCGGAAAACCCTAACTTAACTCTGGTGCCATGTCACATATAGAAATTTTTTGTTATTTGCAACCATAGTAAAACAAAGATTTATATTTTTGATATTTATTTTATATATTTAAATGCCATTTAACAAAGAAATACCAACCAAAAAAAATGAGTTCGCGTGTCACCTCTGACACGCGTGTCATAGGTTCGCCATCACTGTCCTAGGGGCTCCCTGCATTCTTTCTTGTGTACCCCTCCCAAGACCACTCACAGGGTATCAGTATTGCTCACTGAAAGCCAGCAGGAGAATTGCCCTTCCATTAAAGCACCCTCAAACTTTGAATCAGGTAAGGGCTCATTTGATTAGATCTGGCCCACACATGATAAATCCCTCTCTTTTAAGTTAGTTGTTGTGGACCTGCAAAATGCCTTCACAGGAGCACATAGATGGCATTTGACTGAAAATCTGGAGGCATTCATATGTACACATGCTGGTGGGGTTATGATTGCCAAATTAAAATTCTGCCACCATGGGGGGTTTTCAGGACAGGGGTTATCAGGGGCTTCAGCAAGGAAGATTTGGTGATGACAAAGTTCAGAGGTACCAGAGGATCTAGTGAGTACAGGTGAGTCAGTAGCCATGTGTGCCTCCTCTCCTGTCCCGTTGACCTGGTTACTTCTCTGGTTCCCCAAAACCAGAAACTTGCTCAGGTAACTTCAGGTAATGGGGCATTGACTGAAATAAATGTGGCACCCACATGAAAAGGATAATAGCCAAGTGGCCAGGTCTCATAGAAGCCTCCAGAAGTGTGAACAACACTCCAAGACCATGTTTCCTCTGGCCACGTCGCTAGGTATCACGATATTCATACTTTTATTTACATACTGTTTTACATTTATTGAAGACTTAAAATATTTACATTTCAAATTCAAACAGAATGAGAGAGAACCCAGACACTTAGTTCCTCTTGCCGCAACCAGTTAAAGTTGTTAGTTTCTCCTGCATTTTTCTTTGAATGTTTTATACATATAGGGTCAGGCAAAAGTGGGTCTACAGTTGTTTGTATGGAAAATAATACAATAGTTAGCAAATAATAGTATAAGAATAAACTCTGTTTTTCACATACTCACAACTGTAAACCTAATTTTGCCTCACCCTGTATAAAAATAATGCATGTATTGATTCTTTGGTTTTTCTCTTCTCAAAGACTTGGTGGAGTGTGTGTGTGTTTTTCACTGTTGTGCAAATTGTGTTTTATTTATTGCATCTAAGAGAATTTTCTATTCCAGCCTACAAAGAGACACTTCATTATTTTTATTGCCACAAAGCATTTCATTTTGTGAATGCTTTGTAAATTACACATCAAGACCCCCTCTTGGGGGTTTTCTTTTGATCATTTGCTAATAAATAATGTTGCAATTGTTTACACACACTTCCTTCTTCTCATATGATCATCTATAAGCTTAAACCCTATGCCTGGCCCGTGTGGCTCAGTTGTTTGGGCGTTGTCCAGTGCACCAAAAGGTTGCTGGTTGAATTCCCAATCAGGGCACATGCCTGGGATGCCGGCTCTATTCCCATGGGGGTTGTGCAAGAGGCAACTGATGTTTCCTCTCATGTCAATGTTTCTCTCTTTATCACCCACTCCCTTCCTCTCTCTCTAAAAATCAATAAATATACTTTATTTTTATGTTTTTATTGATTTCAGAGAGGAAAGGAGAGGGAGATAGAAACATCAATGATGAGAGAGAATCATTAATCACCTGCCTCCTGCACACCTCCCTACTGGGGATTGAGCCCACAACCCGGACATGTGCCCTGACCAGGAATCAAACTGTGACCTCCTGGTTCATGGGTCAACACTCAACGACTGAGCCACACCAGCTAGGAAATTTTTCTTCAGTGACATTCTTTTTTTGTTGTTGTTAATCCTCACCTGAAGCTAATTTTCCATTTTAAGAGAGAGTGGAAGGGAGAGAGAGACAGAGAGAGAGAAAGAAACATCTATGTGAGAGAGACACATTGACTGACTGCCTTTGCACACCCGACCAGGGGTAGGAATCAAGCCTGCAACTGAGGTACGTGCCCTTGACCAGAATCAAACCTGGGACCCTTCAGTCCACAGGCCAACGCTCTTTCCACTGAGCCAAACTGACTAGGGCAAAAATATTTTAAAATAAATCAACTCTTTGAATTCCAGGACTTGATCTTGAGTAAGGTCTCTTCTATCCCTCAATTCTTCCAGGGTCTGAATTAATCCATTTAGAACCCATTAACTCTAGATTACCCACCAACATCACAAATTTAGGTGGCTCCTCCATTCCTGATTTTGTTACACCGAAAAATAAAACTAAATATGGTGGAAGAGTCATTAACCCAGCCCAGGACATCTCCTCTTTGCTGGGTTCCAGGATGATGATCCCGCCCTGGCTGTGATCACCTACCTGGGGCTGAGCCTCTCTCTGCTGTGCCTCCTCCTGGCGGCCCTCACCTTCTGGCTGTGCAAAGCCATCCAGAACACCAGCACCTCACTCCACCTGCATCTCTCGCTCTGCCTCTTCCTGGCCCACCTGCTCTTCCTCACGGCCATCGACAGAACTGAGAACAAGGTACTGACACTGTCTCAAAGGACATCTGTCCTCCCTGTGGGATGTGGAGTTCATGGCGCCATGCTGCATTGAACATCTTAATATAATGGCCTTGTGTTTTAGGAATGTCACAGGGGTGAGTAGCCAATTTCACAATGACTGACCCAACTAGAAGACACTCCCTTTTTTGACATTTCCTTCATATACATCAGAGTTCCCCCAAAAAGTATAGGAGAGGTCCCAGGTCCATGCTCTACCCTGACAATCCCACCTGGTAACTCACTCCTCCCCAGGTGCTGTGCTCCATCATCGCGGGTGCCTTACACTATCTCTACCTGGCCTCCTTCACCTGGATGCTGCTGGAGGGCCTGCACCTCTTCCTCACCGCGCGCAACCTGACGGTGGTCAACTACTCCAGTGTGAGCAGGTTCATTAAGAACTTCATGCTCCCTGTGGGCTACGGAGTCCCAGCTGTGATTGTGGTCATTTCTGCAGCATCCAGGCCTCACCTTTATGGAACACCTACCCGGTAAATTAAAGTTCCCACTGTCCTCATCTTCTCCACATGGTCAGCAGAGAGTCAATGTAGCACTTTAATTTCACTAGAATATGATAGGTATAGGAAAACAGTAATAATGACCCAAAGACATATTCCTGGTTCCATGATTATATTCCTTGAAGCAACTGTTATTAGGAACTTAAAATTTCATTGTTTCAAATGTTAATTATATAGTATGTTAATAATTATATGTTTATATAATATTAATTGTGCATTACATTCATTACCTATACTTTTATAATAAAGAAACATTAACAATCATAAATTAATACATGGTTAAAATAAATAAGCTGATTTTTATGTTTTCAATTTAATTATTTTAAATATTAATTATAATTATATTAAAGGCTATGTTACATTTAAAACTATTGTACATAAATTTAATCAGTAAATGTATATTAATATAATATTCATTGCATTAATTGAAGGGACTGTTTTAAATATTCTAGGAAGCAAAATGAAAATGAAGGGATGGCATTGGTTGGTGTAACCTACTTCTCTCCTTAATTAAAAAAAAGAGGGAGAGAAAAAAATGGGGAGGAACGATTATTTAGATGATGAAATTGTGATGACCAGAGCTAAGATTTAGAAATATTTTGGACATGAAATCTATATTCCCAATATTTTTCATGTATCAGCTCAAGTCATCCTCCCAACAACCCGCTGAGGTAGAATGGTATTATATGAGTTTTTCAGGTGAGGAAATTGAGGTACAGAGATTTCTGGCATGGTCCAAATCACACAGATGGTTGGTGGCAGAACTGGGATCAAATAGAGACCACCTGGCATTTACAACATACTCCTATGTTGAAATAAGTAATGTTCACCAACATCGGAGTAGCCCTGGTCAGATGGCCTTCCTATATAGCTTGCATAAAAGTCAGCAAACTGTAAAGGGCTGCAACTTTGCCGACCATGCCCTCTCTGTTGCAATGACTCACCTCTGTCCTTATAGCACAAGAGCTGCCATAGACAATATGCAAGAGAATGAGTGCAATTTTGTTCCCGTAAAGCACATTCACAAAATCAAGTGGCGACCCCATTTGACCCACAGGGTGCAGTTTACCAGCATTGTCTTAGTAGTGTTGGCTTTGAGCCTTCTGGTGGGTCCAGCTAATGTCATGGTACTCACACCTCCCAACTCATTCACAAGTATCTCACATGGGGTCATTTCCAGTTCTATCATTTCTATCAGTGTGGCCTTGATGTGCTATGTTTCCTTAGGCATTAGATGCCAACCTGTGGTCACTGGAGTCTCAGTGTTGTCATGAGGAATAAATTATGTAATGCACATGAGCCCTACCTTAGTATTATTATCAGGTTACTGTCATCATCTTTTTTTACTATCATCTTGCATGTCCCCAATTTTTTCACCTTCTATACACCTGCTCATCCATTCATATCTCGGAATAAACACAATCAGGTCCCTCAGGGAACCCTTCCCAACTACCTGAATCTCCTACACCACCGACTAGGCAAGCTGTCTACTATGTGTTCTCATAGCTCCTCACACTTGACCATAAAACTCATCATCTTGATTGTTCCTATTGTCTAACTCAGGGGTCCTCAAACTACGGCCCGCGGGCCACATGCAAATACAAATATTGTATTTGTTCCCGTTTTGTTTTTTTACTTCAAAATAAGATATGTGCAGTGTGCATAGGAATTTGTTCACAGGTTTTTTTTTAAACTATAGTCCAGCCCTCCAACGGTCTGAGGGACAGTGAACTGGCCCCCTGTTTAAAAAGTTTGAGGACCCCTGGTCTAATTAGTGGCCTTCCCTGAGGACTGAGACCAGACTACCTCCATTGCAGTCGGGTCTCAGGTCAAGCAGAGGTCCTGATACAGAGGCAACACAATATTTGTCCAATAAACCATAACTTCATTTACTTATTGATATTTATCTTTTGATTTAAAAATGTATATTTTCTTCTGCCAGCATACCTGACAGACATTTTAAAATAAATTTATCTTTTCAAAAACATCATTATGGCATGATTGATTTACACAATGCTCTACATAGTGAAGGTATGTAACCTAATGAGTTTGAATTTAAGTATAGAACCAGGTCCAGCACCACCATCAAGGGCATACACAAAGTTTCAGTTATGAAAGAGTAATAAGATAAGATCTATTAGAGTATAGGGAATAATTAACAATATTGTATTGTATACTTAAAACTTAGTAAGAGGATAGATCTAAGCTTAAAGGTTCTTATCAAAAAGAAACAATATTAGCAATAGGAGGAAGAAGAAACTATGGGTGGTGAAGGATCTGTCTACCAAGTCTTTATCCACAAAGGCAAATAGATTCTTCAGTCTCTTTCCATCTCTCTTTTAGATGCTGGCTCAGCACACAAAAGGGATTTATATGGACCTTCCTTGGCCCCGTCTGCATCATCTTCTCTGTGAGTAAAGGATGACATGAGAGCATGCTTCCTGCCCAGCTGAGGGTCTATCGAAGAGCAGGTGTATAAGGAGGGTTACAGGCAGGATGAGGAGGCTTACAAGAGGCAAAATTTCTCTTTTAAAACCAGGATAAAGGGATTTCCTCTCACTTTCAGTGCTAAAATGTGGAGATTGCCGTGAAAACTGGGACAAGTTGATCACCCCAGTTACAGGACAAGCATAAGCCTGTGTTACTAGATGGTCCCTTTTTCTATGACTGCTATGAAATATAAACGTGTCTTACCTGCTGAGTTAGGTGTTGGATGAGCCAGGAAGAAGGTGTACAGATGGAATATATTGAATATGCCTTGTGGGGTTTCCGCAGATTAACTTGGCATTCTTTCTGATGACCTTCTGGATTCTGAAAACCAAGCTCTCCTCACTCAACAGGGATGTGTCCACCCTCCAGAACACGAGGTGAGAGGGGTAGAGGTGCACACCGCCCCATACAAAGCATGGTCCAGGAGCAATACCTTATGGTTCCAAGCTCCTGGTGTCCTTTCACGGGGATTCTGAGGGGTCAGGAGAGAGGTGCAGCCACCCTCTCTGAAAACCAGCTCAGGTAGTGTGGTTTGCTGCTGAAACCCAAGTCAAAAATATTTTGTTTCTCCATAACTCGAGCATGAAATTATCTCAGCTACAGACAAAATTCCATGGTCCTATGAAAAAGGTCTCAGAACATTTTTATCTTTATAGAACACTTAGGAAATCACATAACTGTTCCCAGAACCCAGCATGCCCATTCATGCCCACACCGTCATGGATACTCTTCCCTCTGTCCTCTCCACTCCTACACCTGGAGAAAATCAGGTTCTTTCTCACATATCACATCTTGTGAAAGGCTAGAGGTATCCTTTGCTTTCCTAAACTTAGCACAGAATGAATGGCCTCTATTCTAGGCAAATCATGCTCACACTCAGTTCATGGAGAGTGAAAAAACAGGAATAGTGTTGGATGGGACCTGGGCAGAGGTACCTCACACATAATAAATATTATGTTACTGTGTGTTTTCATCTTTCCATGAGACTATAAGGTTTGTGAAAACAGAAATTATCTTTGTTATTTTTAATACCCAAGACCCAGCATAGAGAATCAGGTACACAGAATGTCCCCAGTAATGCCAGTTGAAGGAAATTAGGGACATTCATGAAATATCATGATCTTTTTGAAACCCACATTATGAATTATCACTACAGCGGAACCTCGGTTCTTGAACTTAATTCATTCTGAAAGGCTGTTCAAGAAGCGGTGTTGGAAAACAAAAACGTTTTTTCCCATTAGAAATAATGTAAGCTGAATTAATTTGTTCCAGACCCCCTAAATGGTTCCATTTAAACCTTTCCTGTATACAGTATATGTCTAATGTACTGCTTAATCTACGAACAAACACTTCTTTTCTTAAATTCATTGAACCACTCCCTGCTAGCCTTAAACTAATCACTTTCAGCACTCGTTCAAGGGTATCTTTCTAGAGGTCAGTATGCAGCATCTTCACTTTTTCACGTATCACTGCCTCTGAAATGCTGTCACTGGCTAACTGCTTTTCATTTATCCAACTCAATAACAATTTTTCTGCCTCTTCAATTGCCTTTATTGTTTCATGAGCACTTTCACACCCTTACCAACATCAGCACTCTTGATGGCCTCTTCATGTTTTAAAAGTGTGTTAGTCGTCCATTTCACCAGCAACAAACGTAAATAAATAAATAATAAAATATTCACAGCACAATTTCCTGAGATGTTAACAAGGCACGGTTTAGAGTTGGCATGTTTTCTCCTTTGTTTGTGGCCTGAGAGACACTTTTTGTCATAATCATGTATCAGCATGAAAATGGTTATTAGGTCGAGAACTGAAGTTAACCAAGACATTTTTTCCATTAACAACTTGGTTAGGACCAAATTGTTCGAGATGGGAGATGTTCAAGAACTGAAGTTTGTACTTCAGTCAAAGTCAAAATGACATGATAAACTCTGATAGCATTTCTGTTCAGAGGATCATTGAGAGTAGTTATCAAAGTTGATCACAACTCAGTCATGCATCCCTGGGGTACAGATAAGGGTGACCTTGATTCTGTTGTTCTGGATGCACCACGGACCTCTCTTTTCCTTCTACCCAGGATGTTGACATTTAAAGCGACAGCTCAGCTCTTCATCTTGGGCTGCACGTGGTGTCTGGGAATCTTGCAGGTGGGTCCAGCTGCTCACGCCATGGCCTATCTCTTCACCATCATCAACAGCCTGCAGGGCGTCTTCATCTTCCTGGTGTACTGTCTCCTCAGCCAGCAGGTACCACTGTCCACCTCCCACCCAGGATTTTCCACTCTCACCCCTCTCAGTGAGCTGACTCAGAGCATGCTTTCCTTCTGTAGGTCCAGGAGCAATACCGGAAATGGTTGAAAGGGATCAAGGAAACCAAAGCCATCTCTGAGAAGTACACACTCTCCAGCAGGGCTACGTCTGAAGTCTCCAAACACAATGTGGTAAGATCACATATTGCTCCCAGAGCACTTCACTCGCTGATCCACTTTAGTAGCTCATGCCCATCACACTGGACAACCTGACATATAGCCAGTGATGCCCTAGGATGGCTCCCACTGAGTTTACTTGTGGACCCACCCCAAGGCATTTCCATGTCAACAATGGAGGTCTTCCTGCACTTCCACTTGCTGTGTTGATGTACTCACCTTGACCCTTGCCCATGATTACCTTCTCACATGTGTAGAGCACTCACTTTGTGAGACATGGTGCATGTGGTTTTTAATTTTACTTAGTGAAAAGATAGAAAACATTTCCTCATAAGCAGAGAGAGAAGCTACGGTTGGTCAGCTCAACAAGCAGAAACTAATGATCTGAAGCTGTGATGCTCAAACTGCAGTCACAGCACCATCCTTTATCCCAACTCATTCCATGCTACCCTCTATATAAAGAACAATAAATACATGGCATATATAGTCATAAAAGTTAGTAAAATAAGTGTTAGGTTGGGTTTGAGACTTTACTTAAGAATCTACAATTGTTCCTGGAATTTTCAACACATACAAATAATGCAAAGCCAGGAAGGAGATTCACAAAGGGCTGAGGAGGGATCCCAACAATAGCAATGAACATATATATATTCTGGTTTATAAAATCTTGTCTCATGAGTTTTGTTCACATGTTCTTCACATCAGCTCTTGAAGATAAGTATTATTATGTTCCCATTTGGTAGGTAAAGAAAATGAGACTCATAGGTTCTATATGAATTGTGCAAGGTTTTTAGACAATTCACTTTTTCTCCCAACTTCCATGGACCCACCATGCTGCTTGCTAAGCCTTATGCATATTTATCATCCACTTGTTTGTCCAACCCTCTACAACTAAGCCTTCCAAATTCTCCATTCATCAAGAATATCATTCTTCTAATTCTTTCCTTTCCAGCAGGTGTTTCTACCAGTTTCTTTCATAGCAAATCAAGTAAGCAGGATGAAATAAGGTCAACGTTGTGCTCTCAAAAACACAAGGCATTGGACATCTGGTTCATTTTCTCCTCATCCCATCAAATGTGCTTCTGACTTTTTTAAGGCTAGTCCTTCTATTGCATTTTGGTTCCCAACACTCTTGACGGCTCCATAACTTTACGTTACTGTTCATGCGTTCTCTCTCTGAACCCTGCACTGTCTCACCTACTCAACAGCATCATTGCAGCCACCTTCATTGCAACATGCTAAATCTCTGTCTTACTAAAAATTATTAAAGTTATACATTTAACCCCTCCCTCTTCTTCCTCAAACACTCAAAAACAGGTATGTGCCTCCATCATTCCACCAAACAGCTCTCTCTTAAGCCTCCAATGACCTTCATATCACTGGATGAAATAAATATTTGTTGGTCCTCTTAGTACTATCGGGTGTTGTGGTTACTGCCTCCATCATGAAACTTCTCTTTTGTTCCTGGTTCCTAGATCTCAACATCCCTGGCATTCTTCCTAATTTTCTGGCTGAACTGTCTTCATCTTCTTTAGATTTCATTTACTCTACCCAGCTTTGTCCTAGAAACACTCCCATTATATATATTGTGCAAGGTTTTTAGACAATTCACTTTTTCTCCCAACTTCCATGGACCCACCATGCTGCTTGCTAAGCCTTATGCATATTTATCATCCACTTGTTTGTCCAACCCTCTACAACTAAGCCTTCCAAATTCTCCATTCATCAAGAATATCATTCTTCTAATTCTTCAGTGTCCCCTCACAAGTTCAACAGGAAGACTGGGAGTTCGATCGCTCGTTATGACATGTGCTGACGATTAGGCATTAGGGGGCAGCACAGAACAAAGGAAGGGCCCGGCCAGAAGGCCCCAATCTGCCCTGATTGCTGGCCAGGCCTAGGGACCCTACCCATGCATGAATTTCATGCACCGGGCCTCTAGTTATACTATACTCTCCTGATAGACAATCCTGTCTACAGGGACTCAATGAGTTATGCAGAAGGAAATAATAGCCAAATAGTTTCTCTAGTCCTGAATTACCTTTGAGCCCCAGACCACAATTTCCAATTGCTTACTTAACACCTTTACTTAAATATCTCAGAAGCAATCCAACATGGCCATAAAAGAATTTATCATTTTTTCACCAATTTAATCCTCTTCAGGGTTTCTCATCTCTTTCAGTGGCATTTCCATTCATCTCATTGCACTAGTTAGGACCTGGAAAAATCATTAATTTTATCCTCTTTCCTACCCTGTTCCACCCCAAACCAGTCCATTGCTAAATCATGTTAATATTTCCTCCTCAGTACTCATAGATCTGTCTTGTTAATACTGGCTCCATCACCTCCTCCCTAAATGCAGCTGTCATCTTTCCTTGGCTGTATTGCAAAATCCTCCTAACTGGTTTTTCACATCTATTCTCTCCTGCAACAGTTGTTCACATAAAACTCGGTGTTACCTTCTCAAAACAAAAATTTGATATTCTACCACGTTGCATAAAAATCCCCAAAATGGTTCCCCAATTTCACGAGGATCAAGACCAAATATATAAGGGTTTCAATTTCCTCCCCATCCTCACAACAACTTGTGGTGGTTTAGTTTTTTGCTTTTGCTTTTTTTAATCCTCATCCTAAAATAGATTTTAGAGAGAGAGGGAAAAAGAGAAAAACATCAATGTGAGAGAGAAACATTAAGCTGTTGTCTACCGTATGTGCCCCGACCAGGGATGGAACCTGCAACCTGGGAATGAGCCATGACTGGGAATCAAACTCAAGACCCTCCAGTGCACAGGGCGATGAGCCAAGCAACTGAACCACACTGTCTAGGGCTAGTTTTTTATACCTTAGTTGGTGTACAGTGCATTAGGCTTTTGGTTTGTGTTTCCCTAATGTCTAATGATATTGAACATCTTTTCAGGTGGTTGTTAGCCTTTTGCATAGCTTCTTTGAAGAAATAGCTATTCAAATCCTCTTGCCATTTTCAATTCAGTCATTTATCTTTTATTGATAAGTTGTAAAAATTCCACATAGGTTCTGGACACAGTCCCTTGGCAGACATGATTTTCAATTTTTTTCTCCCATTCTTTTGATTGGTTTTTCACACTCTTGATCCAATTGGTGCATAATTTTTTTTTTACTTTGTAAGAGTGAAAATTATCTATTTTTTTGTTTACTTGTGCTTTAGATATCATATTTTAAAAAGAATTGACTAACGCCCATAAGATTTATACATGTTTTCTTTCAAAATATTTATAGCTTTAGTTATTACATTTAGGTATATGATTTATTTAGAATTTTTAATGGTTTGAGGTTTTTACAGTGTGACATACATGTTCTTTTACATGTGGCTATCCAGTTTTCCCAACATCATTTATTGAAAAGATTGTTCTTTCCATCAGTGAATTATCCTGACATCCTTGTCAAAAGCAATTCATGATAAATATAAGGTTTTATTTTCGGACACTTAACTCTCTTCCATCATCTATCTTGATTACTATAGTTTGTAGCAAGTTTGAAATTGGGGAATTGACTCCACAAATTTTTTCTTTTTTATCAAGATTGTTTCAGCTGTTCTGGACCTTTTTAAGTCCCATATAAATTTTAAGATGTGCTTGTCAATTTCTGAGAAAAAAAATTAATTGAGATATTGGTAAGCATTGTGTTGAATCTATAGATCAATGTGGAGGTCCTGCAATCTTAACTAGTAAGTCTTCTGATCCATGAACATGCAATACTTTTCCATTTCTTTAGGTTGTTTGACTTCTTTTGACAATCTTTCATAGTTTTCAGAGTACACGTCTTACACTTTTTAATACAGTATCATTCTTTATCCCTTCCATCTCAGGAGAATGAAATTAACAACTAAACCAGATGATCCTGTCTACTGGAAAATGAGGAAAACACTGAACTGTCATCCTTTGGGCAAAGAATATAGAAAATGCTTTTTGTATCTGTTATAAGTAACTCTTCATGGCACCATTGTGGGAGAAAAGTATATAGGAAATGTTTGACATTCAGTTGCTAGAGAATTGGGGCCTTCTGGTCCACATAGCATGCTCACTCAGCTCAATCCCAGCACAGTCAAAGAACTATGACCCAATTCCTCAGTTGTCTTGGGTTAAGCTCTCCACTCCAACCTGTTTTTCTTCAAAAGTGTTCCTCAAGTTAAATATATATAACAAGGAAAACCATCATCAAAGGTCTACCTTATAACAACATAAAAGAGTAAAGAAATCTTCAGTTAAATACCTGTATTTGGCCTCCCTACCTACATGCCTTGACTTCTTCACTCTTCATTTCTAAAGACTTACTAATTTTTAATTTAAAAATATTTCTCTTACTCACCATGTGCTGTACACAGATCAAGACAGATCCAGTTCCTGATTTCACAAAGCTTATATGTAAAAAAAATGTTAGAGTAAAAGCAATAGAGTTTCTACATCCTTACATTTTATAAATTTGAGTTGTGTGCAATATATATGTATTATTTCATCTAGGCAAAACCCAATCCAAAGCAATTTCACCTGGAAGAATTTCCCTATGGGTTTCCATGGACCACATTTGTATAATTTGAACATATGGGAAATGCCTGTAAATGGGTATAACATTAAAAACATCCATGAGTCCATAGTGATACCTAAAAATATCAGCTAATAATTGTAAAAGATGAGATAAAATTAGAAAATCATGATTTTTCAATATCAAGTAAATGGCCACTAAAACAAAATGTAAAAGGCTGTTGGGGGACAGGCTACTCCGACACTGACAAAAAAAAAAAAAACCCTCACAGATTACTGATTAATTACAAGGGCCAAATTTACAATAGGGAAATCTGACAGTCACCATATGACCTTAATGATCAGCTTAACATTGTCAATAGTGGGTAACCTAACATTAACTCCTGATAAGACATGACTTTACAACATCCTATGTGTGTAAATAAAGAATTATTAACAAATCAGTCTAACCAAAATCTAATCCAGTGTATCAATCAAGGGTTGGGAAACTATAACATGCAGGCTAAATCCAGGCATCTGCCTGCTTTTATAAATAAACTTTTATTGGAACACATCCACAGTCATGTGTTGATGGATTTTCTATGCCTCCTTTCATACTACAATGTCAGAGTTAAGTTGTTGTGAAAGATACTGCAAAATCCCAAAGCCAAAATATTTACTCACTGGCCAATGACAGAAAGAGCTTGCTGGGACCTGTTCTTTCAGACCTGAGTATTAGTATACATAAAATACATGGAACAGAATAACAAATTAAATAACATCATGAGGAAACAATCAGGCAAATCAAGAACATAGTGCATTCAACAAGCCAGGTGATCTGGACTCTTCTAAAGTCAGTATCATTTTAAAAAGTGACTAAGTCTATTCTAGAAAACAAATAAAAGCAACATAACAATCAAATTCAATATCAATCTACCAGTAAGTGGTATTCTGATTCAAATATACAGCTATAAAAATATTTTGGAAGCAACTGAAATAATTTAAATATGTATCAATTATTAAAATTAAAGTTATTAAATTGCTAATATTCTTTGGTGTTTGTAATAATAGTATTCTAATTATGAAAATATTCTTTAGATTCTTCAATATTTACCAATATCTGGTAAATATTGAAGAATGAAGTGTCATGATATCTGCCACTATCAAAGGTTTTAGCAAGAAAATGTCTATGTATGTATATACATTAAGACTTCTAATGTGACACTATATAATTGTTGACTCTAAAGGGTATATTAGTGTTTCTTGTACCATTCCAAATTCAATTTAAAAATTGTAAATAAAGGTATCATAAAAGTAAACATATTAGTTATTATTAATATAAATTCCTAGGTGTGCAGAAAATGTCTTTTCCTCTGCACAAAAGTAATTTTGTAAATAGATATCTTATAAAACTATAAATTTGCATGGCTATATGGTAATGGATTTAAAATCCAAAAATGATAAAACAATATTATTAAAATATTAGGAGAAAATTGAGAGAATCTGAACTTCTCTGCCTAGCAAACAAAAAATGGAAGTGAGTATTGTTCCCAACCTAACAATAAAAAAAATCCATGTAAACTACAAAGTCATTAATTTTCTTGAACCCATAAGACAATTGAGGTAAAGGGCAACAAATTAACCTAAAATCTAAGGAAAGACAGGATCATCCAAGGAGAGACCATCAGGAGAACTGGTTCATTTATGGCCGAGCACAAAGGAAGTGATTTGGATGCAAAACGAATAGTTAAAAATAATTCACCTAAATATTTAATGAATTGCTAAGGGCCAAGTATGAGTAATCATGATAGTAACAGGGTCCTCAAACTTTTTAAACATGGGGCCAGTTCACTGTCCCTCAGACCGTTGGAGGGCCGGACTATAGTTTAAAAAAAAACTATGAACAAATTCCTATGCACACTGCACATATCTTATTTTGAAGTAAAAAAAACAAAACGGGAACAAATAAAATATTTGTATTTGCATGTGGCCCGCGGGCCGTAGTTTGAGGACCCCTGGAATCTCTGAGGGAGTGGCAGGAATGTGGAGAGACCCTCTCTGAGATGCAGCTTCACAGGAAAGGTCTACAGCTGACAGTGAAGCAAATGATGAAAACCCTCTGTCAAAACAGCCCCACCATAAGCACAAGATAACAAGGTAGCACTAGAATATAATGAAGCCCAGATGCAATGACTACCACTAGATAGTTCTCTCAAAAATATTCTAGTAAAAATATAGGTGTGCCTATTGCCAATAATTAATAATATAAACCTCAGTGTCCACTGTTCTACACACATTGACCAGCATTCAACCAAAAATTATGAAATACATCAGCAAAAACAGTCCATGAAGAGTTCAACACAATCAGACTGAGGGCTAAACTAACAGACACAGGATTTTAATAATTATGAATAAAATGTTAAAGGCTCTAAAGTAGTAGTTATCACCTGAGGGGCATTTTGTCCTAGGGAACATTTGGCAATTTCTGGAGACATCTTGAGTTTCACAGCTGGAGGGTACCTACTGTAGTAAGTGCAGGCAAGAGATTCTGCTCAGCATTGTACAATGTACAGGACAGCCCCAGCCACAAATGTCAATAATGCTGAGGTCGAGAAGTTCTGTTCTAAACTCCCTATATTGCCCTAACTGGTTTGGCTCAGTGGATAGAGCATCGGCCTGCGGACTGAAGGGTCCCAGGTTCGATTCTGGCCAAGGGCATGTACCTTGGTTGCGGGCACATCCCCAGTGGGAGGTGTCCAGGAGGCAGCTGATCAATGTTTCTCTGGCATCGATGTTTCTCTCTATCCCTCTCCCTTCCTCTCTGTGAAAAATTTAAAAACTTCAGTAAAAAACAAAACAAAACAAAAAAAAAACTCCCTTATACAGATGCTAAAAACAGATGTCTACCTTTTCACTATTAAAAACTAGAAAATGCCGTAACCGGTTTGGCTCAGTGGATAGAGCGTCGGCCTGCGGACTGAAAGGTCCCAGGTTCGATTCCGGTCAAGGGCATGTACCTTGGTTGCGGGCACATCTCCAGTAGGGAGTGTGCAGGAGGCAGCTGATTGATGTTTCTCTCTCATCGATGTTTCTAACTCTCTATCTCTCTCCCTTCCTCTCTGTAAAAAATCAATAAAATATATTTTTTAAAAAAACACTAGAAAATGTCTACAAAAACATATAAGGTGTAAAGAGAATAACTTTTAACAGGAAATGTCATGTTCTCTTCTGTTACCCCAAAGTTGAGAAACCCCATTCTCATGGAAAAGGGGCAATATGTATGAACATATGGGAAATTTCAAAAGAAAATAGAGGCCACAATTTAATATTTCATTAACAACATACCTTTAATCAAAATCCAAAGGCATAGAAAAAACTAACAAGCTTTACTACTTAAAGTTTCTGGATGATAAAGATCACCATAATAAAGCCTGAAGACTATATAAAATATTTTAATGTTAATAAGAGATTAATCTATAATTTAATTTTTAAATTGCAATGATAAAATGCTATAAATATATTAGAAAATTATAGGTCATTAACAGAAAAAGAAAAATGCATAGACATAGTAATCAAGAATACTGAAATTAATACAAGAAGCTAATATTGCAGAAATTAGAAAAATATAGAGTTGGATAACATTCAACATTGGTTAGACCAGAGTGAAATGGATATTCTCATTAAGAACCAGGATAAATTAATATACACACTCACTTTATTCATCAATTTGTTACTAGCTATAAAAGTCTAAGATGCACATATCCTAGGGCCCACAAATCCCACTTCTTTTCGTCTACCTTAGAGAAATGCTCTCGTATTCATTAGGTGTTTTAAGTAAATTTTACAAGAATGATCAATTGAAAAGTATGCAAGCAATAGAATGTACAACACCAAGAGTGAACCCTAATGCAAACTATGGACTTTTGGTGAGCATCAATGTAGGTTCATCAATTGTAACAAATGCACCATACCAGTGAGTGATGTTGATAATGAGGGAGGCTATACATGTGTGGGGGCAAGGGTAAACAGGAAAATTGGTAAACCTTCCTCTTAACATTGCTGTAAATCTAAAACTTCTCTAAAAAAATTAGTTGTTTTTTTTAAATAGAGGGGTTAATTTCCAAAATTTATAAAGTACTCATGCAACTCAACAAAAGGAAAATAATTAATCTAATTAAAAAAATGGGCAGAGGGCCTGAATAGAAACTTCTCCAAAGAGGACATACAAATGGCCAAGTGACATATGAAAAAATGCTCAATGTCACTAATCTTCAGAGAGATGCAGATTAAAATAACAATAAGATACCATCTCACACCTTCCAGAATGGCTACCATCAATAAATCAACAAGGAGAGGATGTGGAGAAAAAGGAACCCTAGTACACTGCTGGTGGCTATGCAGACTGATACAACCACTATGCAAAACAGTGTGAAGTTCCTCAAAAGGGAACTGCCATATGACCTAGTGATCCCACTTCTAGGAACACAGTTAAACCTGTTTCTTGAAAGTCTCCCATCTCAAACAATTCAGTTCTTGACCAAGTTGTTCACAGAAAAAAATGTCTCAGTCATCGACCAAAACTTCAGTTTTCCACCTCAGCATAACAAAAGTATCTCTCAAGCAACAAACAAAAAAGAGAATGCATTTGCTGCTGGAGAAATGAAAGCTTAGCACAACTTTAAAAACCTAAAGAGGCCATCAAGAGTGCTGTTAAAAAAAAAAAAAAAAAAAAAAAAACACAAGAGTGCTTGTGGGGCTCCTGACTGACCGACCATACTGAGGATGGCCCTGGCGCCAGGGTTGAGCAAGGGTGCGGGGTGCTTCCTGCCTGCTCCCCTTGAATAGGGTTGAGCAAGGGTAGGGGCACCCCCGCCTGTTCCCCTGGCACAGGTGAGTGGTCCTCAGGAAAGGTCAGGAAAGGAGTTGACGTAGAAGAAAGATGTCAAGGAACTTTGAGAATAAAACAATGTGTATTAAGATTGCTTAGTCGGCGTGACTCCCGGATTGGCTTGCAGCCACATGAAGTTGGAGGAACGCCCAGAAAGAATTGTATAAAGGTAGCAGCAAGCGAAAATAAAATTGCCATTAGCCATTAGCAGAAAGCAGCTATGGTCCTCCCAAACCCCACTGTTCTTATTTTTCTCTGTAATCTGTCTTATTTTTTCTTAAACCTCTCAGCCCTACTCTCAGGTAACAACCCGGCCAGGCTGGACCCGGCAAGTGCTAATGTTGGTAAGGGTGTGAAAGTACTCACAAAACAACAATCACAGACAATTGAATAGGTAGAAAAACTGTTGTTTACTGGATAAAGGAAAAGTAACTAGCCAGTGATAGATTTCAGAAGCAGTGATATATGAAAAATTTGTTTGAGGCTAGTAGGGTGTGGTTTGATAAATTTAAGAAAAGAAGAGTTTATAGATTAAGTAGTACATTAAACATGTACTATATGTAAGAAAGTTTAAACCAGGAAATCATTTGGGGGTCTGGAACATATTAATTCAATTTACATTTCTAATGGGGAAAAATGATTCGGTTTTCGAACAAATCACTTCTCAAACAGCCTTGGGTTTGAGAACCAAGTTTCCACTGGATATCCTAAGAAACATGAAACACCAATCAGAAAGAATGTATGCACCCCTATGTTCATAGCAGCACAATTTACAATAGCTAAGATCTGGAAACAGTCCAAGTGCCCATCAGTAGACAAGTGGACTAAAAAGCTGTAGTACATTTACAACATGGAATACTATGCAGCATGGAGTAACCTGGAGAGTATTATGCTAAGTGAAATAAGCCAGTCAGAGAAAGACAAGTAACACATGATCTCACTCATATGTGGAATCTAATTAACAAAATAAACTGACAAACAAAATAGATCCAGAGACATAGAAGCATGGAACAGACTGTTGAATCTCAGAGGGAAGGCAGGGGTGGGTAGGTGGGAAGAGATCAACCAAAGAACTTGTATGCATATATGCATAACCCGTGGACGCAGACAATAGGGTGGTGAAGGCCTGGGGTGGGTGGGGGGGGAGGGCTAGAAGGGGTCGATGGGGGGAAACAGGGGGCATACCATATTTTATTTTCCCGTGTATAAGGCACTATTTTTTTCTAAAATCGTTAGACTAAAAACAAGGGTCTTATACATGGAAGTCAGCCGAAGAGGGAGCCTCGAGGTGTATAGTTGCCCACTTGTTCAACAGGCTTCCTCCAATCACAAGCATTATTGTTACTGATTTCAGCTGATGCTGTGATTAGAGGAGGAGGTGGAGAGTGCGAAGTGCAATGGGGACCAGAGTGTTCTGAGCCCATAAAGATGTCAAAAAATAAAAAGATAAATACCAGTAAGCGATTGTCTTATTCTACAAAATTCAAACTGAATGTAATCAGTTATGCAAAAGAGCCTGGAAACAGAGCTGCAGAGAGACAATTTGGACCTCCTCCCACTGAGTGTATGGTCAGACAATGGAGAAAACAGGAAGAACAACTCCTTTAGATGCCAAAAAAGAAGGCCTTGAGAGGAAAACCAGCAAAATGTTTAAAATATTGATTTCTTAATTTGGGGTTGGAAAAGTGGGGGGCATCTTATATATGGGTGTGTCTTCTACACGGAAAAATACAGTATGTAATATGTCCAACAATAACAATTTTTTTAATTAAAAAAATGAAACACTTTGCAGACACCAGAAAAAAAATATCAAAAAAGTTTATTTAATTGCTTCAAAATATATAAATTAAAAATTGATAGAATTACAAGATTTATTCAGCAATCCAAAACCATGGTGGAAGAGTTAAATGTAGCTCTTTTAGTACATTATAGATCAGAAACTGCTATGGACCAAATGTTTGTGTACACCAACATTCATATGTTAATGCCTTCCCCAGTGCGATGGTAGCTGGAGATGGGGCCATTGGGAGGTGATTAGATTATAGGAGTAGGCCCCTCTTGGATGGGATTAGTGCCCTTATAAAAGGGACACCAGAAAGCTCCCTCAATCCTTCTGTCATGTGAGTACAAAGGGAGAAGCTGGCCATCTGTGAACCAGGAAGCAGACGTCAAATTTGCTAGTGCCTCGATCTTAGATTTCCAGGCTCCAGAACTGTGAGAAATAAATTTCTGTTGTTTATAAGCCACCCAGCCTATAGTATTTTTGTTATAGCAGCCTGAACTGATTATGACAGAGACCAATATTTATTATAAACATGCAGATTTTGAAACACAAATAATAGGCTGGATCTAGTAGACAAATGTAGAATATATTGATTTCAACCACCCATGAAGCACTTACAAAAACTGACCATATACGAAGTGCATCTGTTAGAAATTGTATTCGACTGTAACAAGCCCATCTCTGCCTTCCCTTCCCCAATTCCCTCCTCAAAAAAGCCAATGTCATGTACTAGTAAGAAGTGCATCTAACAAGATATTCAGAAATAAATAGTTCGGGACTGGTGCAGACACATAAAGATACCAATTGGGGAATCAGAATGTTTGTAACTTCTGGCCACACTCTCTTGAGCCCGTGCCTTTAATCCTCATGGTCACAGATGGCTCCTCTAGCACTGGACACCATGTCTGCTTGTGCAAAAGGCAACTAGAGGGACCCGGCTAAATGAAACCACTCCTTTCCAATCTCTTTCCCAGGAGTCACACCCAGCGACTTCTCATACTGACCAGAACTGGGCGCTGTGGCCTCTAACTACAAGAAGGACTGGGAGATGGAGGTTTTTTAATAGTGCACATTACCAATGTGAACAAAAAAACGTAGGTTCTGTTGTAAAGAAGAAAGGGCAGTTTTGGTAGGCAACTAGTAGGATGTGCCATACTAGACCAAAAAGAAATCTCAACAAAAATCCAAAGACCACACACTCTGCTCAATGTAATTAAATTAGAAACCAACAATAGAAAGGCAACTAAGAAACACCCAGATATATGCAGCAACTTTCCAGAATGATAGAAATGTTCTATATCTTGAATGGATTGTTGGTTACATGTATATATACATCTGTCCAACTCATCTAACTCATAATATTTATGCATTCCACTATAAATAATTATACCTCTACAAAAATATAACCATGCAGTTATTTAAAAATCTAATTACAAATAAGTAATGTGTCAAAGATTTAATAATGGAAACTAAAACAATATTTAAAATCAACCAAAAATTAAATTAGACATCAAAACATGTCATGAAGCTAACCAAGTACTATAAGAGATTATTATAGGCCCAAATGTTTATATTTTCACAAATTGGAAGTTAATTAGCAAGGGGCCTACCAAATGAATGAGACACTGATAAAGGCAGGCTGGTATGAATCCTTTTATGCACAGTAAGTGAAGAGCTGTGCCTGAACGCTTTCTCACACTGATTACATTCATAGGGTTTTCCTGTAGTGTGTGTTCTCACGTGCACAATAAGGTGTGAGGACTGACCAAAGGCTCGCCCACATTCCTGACAGGCATAGGGCTTCTTGCCGGTGTGGGTCCTTGCATGTTTCCTGAGGGATGAGGGCTCACTAAAGGCTCGCCCACATTCCTGGCACGCATAGGGCTTCTCTCCAGTGTGGGTTCGCATGTGACTCTTGAGGGTTGAGAGACGACTCAACACCTGACCACAAGTAGTACACTCATAAAGTTTCTCCCCCGTGTGGATCCTCTTGTGAACGTTCAGATGGGTGCTCGTTCGGAAGGGCTTTCCACACTGGTTACACTCATACGGTTTCTCTCTGGTGTGAGTTCGCAGATGAGTCTTCAGTGACGAATGTTCCCTGAAAGCTTTCCCACACTGACTGCATTCAAAGGGCTTCTCTCCAGTGTGAGTTCTCATGTGGCTCCTCAGAGAAGATGGCTGATTAAAAGCTTTCCCACAGTCCTTACATTTATAGGGCTTCTCACCCATGTGGTTTCTCTGGTGCAAAATCAGGTTGAAGTTCCTTGTGAAGGTTTTCCCACACTGACTACATTCAAAAGGTTTCTCTCCCGTGTGTGTCCTCATGTGGCGTCGCAGATTCGAGGAGTACTTGAAGGCGTGCCTACATTCCTGACATTCAAAGTACTTCTCTGAGGTATGGGTCTTCTCGTGCCTGATAAGGTCAGAGCTGTATCTGAAGGACTTTTCACATTTGTTACATGCATAGGTTTTATCTCCACTATGCCCACTCTGGGTCTTCTCGTGCACTATTTGGTGAGTGGTCTGGAAGAAGGATTTCCCACTCTCTGGGCATTCATAGGGGTTGCCTCCAGCATAAATTCTCTCACACTGAAAAAGTTGTTTGATACTGTTAAAGGGTTCCCCAAATTCATTATAGAGTTTTTCTCCAGGCAGGGGTTGCTCCTGTCAATTGAGGAAAATGTGAAGACCAAATATTTCATTATAATCATCGACCTTCTTCCCCAAGTAAATTGTGTGTAGAATCAAGACATTTCTATAGCTGAAGCTTTTACCATTTTCATGTGTCCGTACTATTTCTTACTCTAAGTTCTATCAAGTGGATGCAATTCCACAAAGAGCTATCATTTTCATTACTTGCATGGGGCTTCTTAGATGTAGACTTTTTCTGAATTGTTTAAGACTATAATATGTCTGTGTCCCATTTAGGAACATGGTGAGTTGTGGGAATTCTATGAAGATGCGTCTTAATCTACATTTCAAGTTTTCTCCCACTTCATCATGACATTCACAGACTCTCTACCAAGAAAATGCTTTCTCTTGCATGAGCATCCCTTGCCTTAAATCTTTCTCTAGCCACATATGCTGTTTTCTAACCAGCAGCAACTCCAGACTTCCTATTATAGAGGACCAAGAATAACTGTTGTGTACCTTACCCTTTCTATGCCAATGGATGCAATCTTCGCAAAAGTATCTTGGTTAAGAATTGACTCTTGGGGTTGAGGTTGAGGTTCTGAAATGAATTAAAGGTGAGGGGGAGAAATTAAATGTTCAGAGAAGGAAACTAGGATCAAGATGACCAAAACAGTAAGCTAGGACAAGTAGATTATTTTTTAAATACTGATCTTAAATATGGGACGAAAGGGTGAAAAGGAGAATGTACCAGAGAGCAAAGGAAAATTTTAAGGCATTTGGCTATGTGAGGAGTCAAGAAATCACAGAGACAAAGGATAGAAATAGTAGATAATTTACTAAGGAAGTATTCTATGATATTGAGAGAAAGTATTAACAATCTACAGGAGGGAGGAACTGGATGAAATACACACCTGAAAATGCTAAATGTGAAGGGAAGGAGGGATAAATTGTTCTATGAAACCAGAGTAAGGTATTTGAGATAAAAAGAGAAAGGAAAAAAGGTGAAACTCACTAAGGGAGCTCAACCAATAGCCTTCTCTGTCAAAGGCATTGAAAGTATGCCCCTTACTGACACTTTCCAAACTGAGCATTCATCTTACCAATCAGAGCTAGTGCTCCCCTAATATGCCTGGCACTCACCTGTTCGGACTCCTGGGAACATCCCTCTATCAGTGATCCACAGCTCTTCTCTTTGCTCCAAATAGGAAAAGGTGCTGAGTTTGCATAGTTGATCTCCTGCTCGTGGGGAAAGACACATGGTATGGGCAGACTACACCTGCCATGAAACCGGAGCTGATGTTCTGAAGTCAGTAGGAGTGCTGAAGATGGGAGCAGTGAAATGCGCATGCCTAAATGTGGATGGGCACAGCACAGCTCTGTCACTAAGGAACAAGCTCCTTCGCTGGGTCCCCAAGGACACGGGACATTCCAGTCCCCAAAACCTAGGGCCTAGCTCAGGGATGTACGTATTTGAGAAGCCCAGAAACAGCAGATAGATATTCATTTCCATGGGGAGGCCACTAGACTATCTATATATGTAAAACCCTAAGCAAACGTCCGACCGTCCAGTAGCTATGATGCGTACTGACCACCAGGGGGCAGACACTCAACACAGGAACAGAAACCACAGGCATGAAAACATGGGACTGATAAATCTCAGAGGGCAGGGGGGCAGGGGGGAAGAGATGAACCAAAGATCTTATATGCATATTAGAGGCCCAAAGCACGGATTCGTGCACCGGTGGGGTCCCTC
The DNA here is from genome assembly GCF_963259705.1 of Myotis daubentonii. Lineage (NCBI taxonomy): Eukaryota > Metazoa > Chordata > Mammalia > Chiroptera > Vespertilionidae > Myotis > Myotis daubentonii. The sequence goes on along the minus strand of NC_081844.1, from coordinate 24,254,712 downwards.
AGCCTGGCCTTGTCTGCCTTTTCATCTCTCAGTTTCCAAACCAGCACAGTTCCAGGAACCCCCATACTTGCTGCATGAGCATATGGATGAAGTGATGAGAGCAGTCTTACCCACAGAGGCCAGGTTCCTGTAGTTCTCTAGCATCACGTCTCTATACAGGCTTCTCTGGACAGAGTCTAGAAACATCCATTCTTCTGGGGTGAAGAGCACAGTCACATCTGCAAAGGTGACTGGTTCCTAAAATGCACACCCATTCAGGCTCAGTCAGGGGCCACTTCTGCCAACACTTAAGAGGATGGTGGGGAGTTGGCAAGCCTGGGAACAGAGACACTGTGTGGAGGATTTTCAGATGGGGCTCTGAGGTACCTCAGAATCTGCCCTTAGGCATAGGCCTCAAAACTAAAATTCTCTCTCTATTCTTCCCTTCCTGAGGGATAGCACCCAGAGGCGTAGTGCCAAAGGACCTCAACTTCATGACAGGACTTAGCTATTGACAATTAGCTAGGAAGCCCTTTCAGTTTTATTTTTCTTCAGTCCCAGGGTCCAGCAGACCTAAGCATGTGGCAAGAAAGAAAAAGGCAAGAGAGAAATATTTGCTCCAGGGGACCATGACGGTTAGGAGACAAGGACAGCTCACATCCTGGCTTTATTTTCCCTCCTGATGCTCAGCAGAACATGGCACTTAACAACCTGGGGAAGGTCTGACTGAGGGGGGCGTGTTCGTTGCCAGAGCTGTCCTCCCCCCACTGAGAGAAGCCCCATTCCTAGATGCCTGGAGGCCAGCACTGTGGGGTCTAAACGCTCCAGGTAATGAGAAGGGGACAGGGGGAAAAGCAAGAAAGAAGAGCAAGGAGCACTTCTTACTTACCTGTACACAGGTAGACAGCACGCCAGGAACCACAGCTTCTTTCTCTACACTTTCCTCCTGTAGCCACACAGGCTCTTGAGCAAGCAGAGCTAGAGGAGAAGGGGAGAGCTGTGAAGCCCAGTGACCATGCTCCCAGGAACAAGGGCTGCCCACCCCGATTGTTAGTGATCACATGTGTACACACACTCATGCACACACTCATAGGGCCATGCACAGTGCCCACACTCCCAGACGCCTCAGCTTTTTGTATAAGCACCTCCGCCATCTCCCATGATGCAGACCTTCCTCTCCTCATCTCCCTCAGTACTCTCTGCCTCAGCTGGCAACCTGCCCCTCTACTTGGCCAACTCTACTTGACAATGCTGACTCAGATCTGAATTCCAGACCAGACACCCAACCATCGGCTCCAATCTCTCCACTTACCTATCTGGGGGAACAAGAATGGAATATCCAGAATGAGCTAGAAAGCAAGGCTGTCGCCCCAGCAGGCAGCTCTAAGGAACAAGGATTATTTTCAGGCCTTGATTTTGCCCTGCTGGGCTGTGAACTTGCTTGGGACCAGTGACCCCTTTTTTCTCTCCTGTTGGGAATGGAAATGCCTGTCCTAAGCATTCCCCACCATTGTATTCTGGAAGCAGAGATCTCCTTTCTGATTTCACAGGTTCACAGATGAAGAGAAGTTTGCCCCAGGCTGGATCACACCCTAAGCCTCACCCATTATCTGATTTGGATGATTTACATGATAAAATTTGGGCCTTTTTCCAGTTGATGAGATTTAGATGAAATTTTAAGACTGCTGGAATGGGTAAAAATTGGAGGAACGTTGGGACCACAGTTGCATGTGGGGACGGCACCAATTTGTAGGAGCCAGAGGGCAGACTGTTATGGGTTGGATTGTGTTCCCAAATAAAAGTTCTAACTCAGTGATGACGAACCTTTTGAGCTCGGCGTGTCAGCATTTTGAAAAACCCTAACTTAACTCTGGTGCCATGTCACATATAGAAATTTTTTGATATTTGCAACCATAGTAAAACAAAGATTTATATTTTTTATATTTATTTTATATATTTAAATGCCATTTAACAAAGAAAAATCAACCAAAAAAATGAGTTCGCATGTCATCTCTGACACGTGTGTCACCTCTGACACACATGTCATAGGTTTGCCATCACTATTCTAACTCATGGTACCTCAGAATGTGACCTTATTTGAAAATAGGGTGTTTGCAGATGTAATTAGTTAAATGAAGTTACAGTGGAGCAGAGTGGGCCCTTAATCCAATGACTGGTGTCCTTATAAGAGGAAAAGAGACACAGAAACAGCGACAGATGAGGGGAGAAGACCATGTGACAATGCAGGCAGAGATTGGATTGATGCATCTACAAGCCAAGGAACACCAAGGATGCCAACAACCACCAGAAGCCAGGAGAGAGGCAAAGAAAAACCCTCCCCTCCAAATTTCATAGGAAGTATCACCCTGCAGACATCTTGATTTCACACTTCTGTGCCTTTAGAACTATGAGATATAAATTTGTTTCATTCCCACCCCTCCCCACCCCCCCCCACACACACACACACACACACACAAAATGCGCTCACCACCTTCTTCTCAAAGGCTATTCCTCTTCCAGTGTTCCCAATCTCAGGAAGTGACATCCCTGCCTCAGATGTGAAATCTCTCCCCTCTCTGACACCCGACAGACCCCAAAATTTAATCCCCCAAAAAGTAAATCAGTAGTGACATCTCTACTTGAAGCACCCACCTCTCCCCAACTCCACCCACCCATTTCCTTTCCTCCTAACCCTGTCCTCACCATGGCTAATGCCACATCATACTTTCTCCCTTCTGGATCCACTTAAATGTCACTCCCTCATGACTTAGATGTCACAACCCTGCTCCCCGCACGGCATTTGGCACATAAATGCTCTGGATCATCTGGTAAATGAAATGTACATACTACTCATCAAACTGTCTCAATTTGACCTCCTACGTGTCTTAGAATGAATGTTCCATGCTTACCTACCGTGCAGATAAAAGTTAACACAGAAGGCTTGACGGTGCTCCTTAGCAAGGCCTGATGGCAAAGTTGGACCTTGGCTAGGGTCTGGAAACTTGAATTTCAAGAGGGATCCTACCACCCTACCTGATAAGAGGAGTTCACTCTGCTTAAACAGTTTCTACAGTGTAGTTTGTGCTGAATGCCTGCTTCCCTTCTAGGAGTCTGGAACGTAGGTATGTTCTGGGCAGAGGGTGCCTACATGCCCAGCCACTAGTGAAAACCCTGGGTGCTGAGTCTCTAATGAGCCTCCCTGGCAGACAACACTTTGCATGTGTTGTCCCAGCCCACTGAGGGGAATTAAGTGCTTCCCATGTAATTCTGCTGGGAGAGGAGTCTGGAAGCTGTGCCTCGTTCCCTCCAGACTTCACCCCCATGCACCTTTTCCCTTGGCTGATTTTGCTTGGTATCCTTTCACTGCGATAAACCATAGCCACGCATACAACTATATGCTGTGCCCTATGAGACCTTCTAGTAAGTCACCAAACTTGGGAGTGGTCTTTGGGACACTCGCCCCAACTCTAGGTTGCCATCATTCCATTCCTAACTGCCTTCATCCACCACTCACATATTCCCTGAAGCCCATCATCCTCCCAGGTGCTGTGAGTTCTGTTAGGTGTACGGTACCACTCACTTAAATGCGCCCCTACTCTCAGTAGCCTTAGGACATAAGCCAGGGTTCTGTTCCCACGCTTCCAGGCCCTAAATGATCTGGAGCCCATTCACTCTCGTCAGCTCGTACCACTCTCCACTTCCCTCTGCCCCTTCCACAGCCTCCCATGGGCCCGCCCCTGGGCATATCAGGCCCTGAGAGGTTTTACAGAAGCTGTTCCTAGGCCTGAAATCCTCTCTCCAAACTCTCTCCAAACAGCACAGTATCTGGCCAAACTACTTGATACAGTAATTATGATGTAATCCAGTGCCTGCAATTAAAGTTAAGATGCTGTCTGTCCTCCAGAATTTTTCCCCTACTTTTCAGGAAATGTGCCTTTTACATAATTGTGTAGTAAACAATGTAATCTCTCCTAAAGAGAGGTCTGGCCTTTTGCCACAGCTGAGTGGGACCTGCTTTTTTTTTTATATATATGTCAATTTTAATATCAATTATCTTAATCCTCACCTGAGGATATATTTGAGAGAGAGAGAGAGAAAAAGAAAGAGAGAGGGGGAAAGAGAGAGACAGAAACATCAATTGGTTGCCTCCCATAGATGGCCAGACTGGGGATCGAACCTGCAACCTTTTGACATACAGGACAATGCTCCAATCAACTGAGCCACTTGGCCAGGGCTATAGCAATTGTTTTATGACAATAGCTCCTTTGGTTAAAGAGCATGTTTGTTGTTGACACTAGGACCTACTTTTTCAAAACAGAAAGATCTGAAACCCAAAAAAACAGAAACCTGAGAACTGTGAAATGTCTTTCCCCTTGAACACACAGATAATGAGAGAGGCCTCTAAGTATTCTTACTGCCATCAGAGGAAATGAAGGCTGGAGATGCAAGTTCCCACAGGACAGCCAGGCCCTCTGACTGACTCCACCAGGACTCACTCACCAGAACCCTTGGCCCAGGGGTCGGGAAGGCCCAGTGCAGGCTCCGGCGTGGCAACCCCCCGAATCTGCACAGCCGCCTTCAGTCCCTGGAGGAGTGACAGGGACAGATTAGAGCCACATGGTGACGGAAGGGATCCATTCACACCTGCTCACTGACTGAACTCATGACTGGTCCTGATTTGGAGAACATGTGATACGAGGACATGCCCTGATTACCTGCCCAGAGTGACCCAATCCTTCAGGACAAGGCTAACCACTGTGTTAGAACTGCAACTCCAAGGATAGAGAAAAGGGGCCCCTGTGGAGGAGGCCTCCTCTGAGCAGCCTCCAGCTGTGGGGGAAACGCTGGAGCAAAGCTAGCAGTGGGTGCCAGCAGGTTGAGGGGTAGGAGTAGAAGGCATGAACCCATGGAAATGAGGGGAGTTAGGAAGGAAGCCCTGTGGTGGAAGAAAGGATTTGAATGGTTCTCTACTGGTAGCTGCTCTCTCTGGAAAGGTATCTAACCTGACCTGCACTTCTAAGGGATGCTGCTGGCCTCTATGCCGAGTGGGACCAGTGGAAGCGGGAGTCTGTTAAAAGCAGTTCCTGGTGACTCCAGGAAGGGTGGTCGCAGGGGGGACAAGAGAGAAGTCAAAAGTAGGGTATGGCTTGGCAGAAAAGCTCGCAGGACTTGGTGGTGGATGGGAAGTAAATGCACAGGTCTCTGAGGGCAGGTGATGGGCAGGGGCTGGTGGGAGGCCCCTTCTCCTCGGGGAAGTGTCCCTTTCTGACACTCTCAGTCATCAGCCTGGACACTCCTAACCCAGCCCTTGGATCACCGGACCTGCTCATTCCTATAGGTTTCCTGATGTTTGTGAGGGTGGAAAGACTGGAAGGAAGAAAGGCTGGACCAAAAAAGGCAAGGTCAGAGTGCTAATCCCTGCCATCTGCCACCTTCAAGGTTTGCCTTCTATGAAGAAATGCTAGGGCCTGTTCAGTTCTTACTAGGAATTAAGCCAAGGCCTCCAGCATGTTCAAGTTTCCAACAGTGGGCCCTAGATGCTTCTTCCCCTCTGGCCTCCTCATTTACAGATAGCCTAAACCCTGGCCTTACGGGCTGAGGCCCCTGCAGCAAACCCCCTCCCAAACTTACTGTGTATCCAGAAGGCCAAGGTGACTCCCAGAGAGGTGGCTGGTCCTCTGGAGGTGAAAGTATCTCCCTCTCTCCCATCCTGGGCCGGATCTGCATCCTCAAATTAAGCCCTGGCCCCTAAGAAAAGATGTGGAAAATGCTGATCAGGACAAAGGTAGCTGAAGTTTTTCTTGGCCTCAGAGACCCTTGGTTTAGGAATAGTGAAGTCAGAAATTGGGGCACATGGGTCTGGCAGTTTCAGACCTGATGACTCTTTTACTCCACTGAAGGCACCACCCACCACCAAGGGTCTCCAAGGGCAGATCACGACAGACCTGACCCCTTCTGGTTTCGGGGGGCCCTGGCTGGAGGTGAGGCCACAAGCCCTCAGAGGCACTACAGGATGTTTGATCACAGAAAGGTTGGAAGCCCTCGGTTCTGAGTATGAACCATGGTCTGTGTTTTCTTAGATTCTGTGTTTGTATATTTGGCATCCACCAATCATAGGGCCAAATTACCGGCCAGTTGTTTACGTCTCCCATGCTACCGAGAACCACCTCCCTGGCCACTTCTCATACAACCAATACTCCCCCATCCTAAAGCACCCAGACCAGGTGCCAGACAACCAGGTCCCCCAGAATTATTCAAACTCGCCAGCCCTGTGGAAACCCCAATAAAGGCTCTGACCTACACTCTTCCCTCTCTCCCTTCTGCCTCTTGAGATGGTGGCCTAAGGAGTTAGGCCTGCATTCAACTCCCAGCTCCAAATCCAACTCGACCACCTGTGGCTGATGTGTCTTAGAGATGAACTGCTCAACTTCTCCACATGTGTCTGGAAGTGGATCTCCTCTGCCCACTCAGGACATTCTGTGACTGCCTATTTCCTGGGGCTCAGATGCAGCAGGAGACCCCTCCTCTCCCACACTCAGTGCTCCCTACTGAGCGGGACTGGAGTTCTGCGGAAGGTGCTGGAGCCCCATGCTGAGAGGAAAGAGCCACAGAAACCAGAGAGGACCTGCCCGTCGTGGCATCCTTCCTCCTCCCACAGTCCACCTCAGTCAAAACATGGAGACGGTGAGGGCCTGGAGATGCCTTCAGCAGCACCTCTCTGTTCATTCCTACATTCAGCAAACACCGAGAGCTCCAGGGATGCTCGGTAAGGGGTTACTGCACCGATCCTGGCAGATGAGGCCCCTGCAATCCAGCAGCTCCAATAACACATTTGCAGATCTCACGTTCTCAAAAAGCACATGCCCTTTTCCAAGCAGCTACTGGAAGATATCCTCTACCTAAACAAGAATGTAAGACAAGGACATCGAGGACCTGGGGAGGAGGGGGTCTCAGCTGCCCTGGGGTCTGTTGCAAGCTGTGCAGGGTAAGGGTTTTGGCTGCCCCGCAGCCCATACGAGGCTATGCAGGGTGAGGCTCCCCATGCCTAGGGCACAGGAACAGGACAGAGGTCTCTACAACCCAGGCCACGCCACCCCTTCCCCTGGGCCAGCATCTATGATGCACAGAGGTCAACACCATCCATAACAGCGGGAAAGGTGTGCAGACTGAGGGAACCCAGAGGTCTCACTGACTCTGGGACAAGGAGGCCCAGTCCAGGGTTGAAGCTGGGCTTTGTGTGTCCCTCTACCTAAACCCTAACCCTCAAAATTCCCAACAATGGGAACCCACGTTTCGGAAGCTCCTGCAGTTTGAGAAAGCAGGAACTCAGAGCCAAAGCGGGGATGGAGGGGCTCCATGTGTATCTTCTCATACACTGTAATGTACAAGCTGGTTCTGAAGGTTCTTCTCCACTTTGAAAAGGGCTTCTTTGCAGTCTGGGGTCTGAACTTGTCTCCGAAGCAGGGAGGGATCCCTGACAACTTTCCCACACTCTTTATAATCAGTGTGGCCCTCTCTGCTGTGGGTTCTCTTGTTCATGTCCGGGTAAGATTCCTCCAGAAGCCTTTCGCGCCACAGTTAAATCCTGGAGATGTCTTCTCTCCAGGCAAAGTTTGCTCCTGACAAGGGATGGATGATGATGAAAAGCTCTCCGGCATCTGTGCCGCACCCAGGGATGCTCCCAACAGAGGTACATTTTCAGCATTTTGAAGAGGCGCACCTTGTTTACACAGGTTGAGTTCTTCGAAGACACTGCAGGCTCCACCACCAGGCTCTCTCACATTCATAACTGTCCTGGGGCTGCCCTAACAGACATCATGTCTCTCATCATTGCTGCAGATAAATCACATTTCACACAATCGATGTCTGACTCACACCAATGGGAATGTTTACTTGGAAGAACTGTATATGAAGAAAGAGTCTTGAGCAACAAACAGGTAGAGTTCATGGACTGTGTGAACAGTCATAGTCACAGTGTCCTCGTATCATCAACTTCTCCAATAAGAGGAAATAAAGGATCACCTGCCGTGAATCTTACCATTTGCAAATCATGAGATGAATTTTCCTCCAAAATATCCTGCATAGGAGTAGACTCTTTGGCTTTAGGTTGAGATTCCCAATCTAAAATGAAATGTAACCAAAAAAAAAAAAAAAAGACACTTTGTTCAGAAAGAAATGGTGATATGAAATTGACACATAAAAAAATGTGGGGTTTTTTTAATATTGATCCTAAACTTGGGGAGATACTGAAAGGAAAGCAAAGCAAGTAGAGCTGTGTATGGAATTTGGAAGCGACAGGAACAAGGAGGAAATGAGAGGCTATTTTTCCGAGCAAAAGATTCCATGGAGAATGAGAATGACGTTGCCAGAAAGAATGTTATCAGACAAACAAGTAAGAAGCAATTAGACAACACACTTAGAAATGTTTAACTTAAAGAGGAATTGGGCAATCAATGTGGGTAGAGATGTAGAGAAATCAAAACCTTCAGCCACCACTGTGGGAACATAGAATGGTGCACCTGTTTTTAGACAACAGTTTGGTAGTTCCTCAAAAAGTTAAACACAGGGTTACCATATGCCCAGCAACTTCATTCCTAAGGATATACTCAAGAAAACTAAAAATATGTCCACATGAAATCTTGTACATGAATGTTCACAACAACATATTCACATTGCCAAAAAGTATAATGTCCATCAATAACTGATTTGGTAAACAAAATGTGGTCCATCCATACAATGGAAAGAATGATGCATGCTACAACATGGATGAATCTCAAAAATGTTATACTGAGTGAAAGATGACATAACAAAGGTCACATGTCATATGATTATTTATATGAAATGTCCAGAACAGGAAAATCAATATAAATAGAAAGCAGATCAATGGATGTCAAGGGCTGGAGGGAGGTGAGTGGGGAGTGACTGATAACAGGCATAGGTTTCATTTCGAGATGATGGAAATATTCTGGAGTTCAGTAGTGGTGATAACACAATTTTGTAAATATGCTAAAACAAAACACTGAATTACGCAGTTTAAAAGGTTGTATCTTGTGGTTTGTGAATATGGCAAATTTTCTTAAAAAAAAAAAAAGGGGAACATATCTTTTTCTGAAACCAAAGAGCTATAATGTCAAAACAGAAAAAAGCTCACGCAACTTACTTGAGAAACCTCATACCAAATAGCCTATTTCCCCTAAAAATAGAGGGCCTTTAAAATGCTCTAAGACTGATACTTTCCAGGTACCAACCCATAATAGGGTTGGTCACAAGATCTCTGCGTCCCCTGGTACTGACCCACACACCCACCCACAACACACAGAACGCCTCGGTCTGCTGCCCTCAGCTCTTCTCTTGGCCCCACCTGGAAGGCAAGCCTGGGTTTGCACGGTGGTGCCCCTGCTCATGGAGAAAGGCGCACATGCTGACGGAGGGCTTGCAGAGGAAAACAAATGCTTCCCTACCAGCCTCCCAGCTTCAGCTCAAGACAATGAATGAGTACAAAGGTAGCAAAATGATCACCGAACCCAGGGCCCAAACCACAAACACACTCCTCTCTGGGGCTGAGGTTCTCTAAGCCCTGAAGCTCAAGCCCAAAGTCACTGAGACTAGCACAAGTCCTGACCATGGAAAAAATTAAGCCAATGCTGTTATCCTGTGGAAACTAGTGAACGGTAATCACCACGAAGTCCGTACCACATATTTGTGGTCATGTGGCAGGCACTTATGCGATTTGATGCCAGCCTTACCCCTAGGAGCCAGTGTCCTAGAGTTGTCCAGTATTCCAAATCTGCATAGGTTCCTCCGAGCACCGCCCAGCAACGCCCACTCCCAGATGAGACCCACTGCCACATCCTGGAAAATGACTGATTCGTAAGACAGCACAGATATTCTGGCTCAGCAAGGACCACCCTCTCCATTCTGCAGGACAACTGATTATCACTGGGGAAGGGAAACCCAGCGCAAGAACATTCAGACAGGGAGCTCTCTCCATTCCAGTGTTCAGCAAAGCCCACCTGCCATTTGTTTTTGTAAATAAAGTTTTATTGGCAAACAGCCATGCCATTTATTTACCTATCTCCATGGCTATTTTTTGCTACAAAGGTAGAATTGAGCACTTGCTGCAACAGAGATCACATGACTCACCAAGCTAAAAATATTTACTTTCTTTTAACATTTTGACAAACCCAAAAGTATACGTTTTGGCTCTCTTTGTCACTTCACTGACCAGTGATGGCAAGGCCTGTACTTCTGAGCTTAGAGAGTTTTTCCTAAACTCCTTATTTAAGGCATCAGAAGTTTGGGTTTGATTGCTTCAGTCTCTAGGTCCCCTCCCAAGACTTATATACACACAGTTAGTAATATTTTATGCCCGTTAAAATAGGACTTTTGTTGCAACTGAAAAGTTTTATAGCCTGTAAGTTCAGAATTCTCTGGGGCAGCACTGTCTAGTAGAGCTCTCTGGGATGATGGGAATGTTCAATGTCTGCACTTGCCAAAAAGGGCAGCCACCAGCCCAAGTGGCTACCGAGTGCTTGAGAAATGTGGCTCGGGCGACTAAGAAACAGACTTTTTAAATTTTATTGGCTTTTCATTCATTTAAACTTAAATTACTACAGCCATGTGTTTATGGTAGGTCTCACAAGGGAGAGCAAGGATGGCCAGCTCTAAATGAGCCCCACTCTGCACTCAGACTCCAGAATTAGGCAGAGCCCCTCCTCCAAAGCCACTTCCCACCAGAGGTCATGCACTGAAGGAGGTCGCCAGGTCCCCTGGAGCAGGGCAGAAGACGCTCCACACTTCCCCTCCCTTTTCTTCCTTAGCTGATGGTGAGGAGAGAGGGGACAGAGCTCAGGACTCCTAATTATCTACTCCCACCAACCCGAATCCCCAACCCCTCACCGTGACACCAGCCCCAGGGTTTAAGGTCTCAGTAGGCATCCTCCCTGCAATTCAAGGAGACCGAGCATAAGAAGAGGTGAGGCTGGAAGAAGAACACCAAACAGGGGTTTAACTCAGATAATTGCATTTTTGTGGGCCACCATCGGGGTGACCAAGTGAAAAACCCAATAAGCAACATATTGAGCCCCACGCCACCTTTCAGACCATGGCAGATGACCATTTCTACTATTGCCTCTCCCCTAATAAAAGGATCATTTTTTCTCTTATATCCCCTCAAAATACCCCTAACAACCTCCACTTTTCCTCCACTGCCCTTATCCAGTTGTGATTTTTATATTTATTTATTTAGGTGATATTGACTCCCTCTCTCCAACCACGACATAAACTAAGTATAGGACTATGTCCACTTTTTTTCAGGACCCCAAATCCCACCACCAGCACAGCACTTGATGCATACTAAGCACTTTATATACTAGGGGTTGGCAAACTTCTTCTTTACTGTAAAAGACCAGACAGTAAATATCTTAGGACTTATGGGCAATATGGTCTCTATAGCAACTATTTAACTGCAGTTGCAGCACAAAAACAGCCATTAAAAAAAAAAAAAAAACATTTGCCCTAACTGGTTTGGCTCAGTAGATTGAGCGTCAGCCTGCGAACTGAAGGGTCCCAGGTTCGATTCCAGTCAAGGGCATGTACCTTGGTTGTGGGCACATCCCCAGTAGGGGGTGTGCAGGAGGCAGCTGATCGATGTTTCTCTTTCATTGATGTTTCTAACTCTCTATCCCTCTCCCTTCCTCTCTGTAAAAAAATCAATAAAATATACATTTTTTAAAAAACACATTTTATAAAATGCATTCCAATAAAACTATTTATAGGAACCAGCATTGGGTCCGATTTAGCCCACAGGCCAAAGTTTGCCAACACCTGCTTTATATCACCAAACTCAATTCTACCTCTCACATGTGTTTCAACCATGGCATCTTCCCCAATTCCACAGGCATCCTCACAACCCAACTACCATCATCTAAGTCCTGAAATTATCCAAGTTCCTATATACTGACTCCACCTATCCCCAACGCCATGCTCCATCCAGCAACTGCTGTTCTGTCTATATGGCAAATAAAATCATGTCACTCCCCTGCTTCAAATTCTGATTCAGGGGCTTCCCAATCAATGGCCTTAGAACAAGATCCAAAGTTTATAATGACCTTCAGGGCCATGCCTTCCTCCCCAACCTGGCTCATCCATTCCACATTTTGTTTTCTCTACTTTGGCTTTTCTTTTCTGGATCCTGGAACCCACTAGGCTGGGGTGGGGTGGAAACCAGGTGGAGGGGAGCTATGGGGGAAGATAGGGAGACATCTGTAATATTCTCAACAATAAAGTTTTTTTCAAATGCTTGTTCACATAATACAATCCACAAGAGACTTCAGATGTCTTTAAGTAATGTTGATTCTTTCTAAAAAGGCAAGGTGAAACATGTATTCTTTCTGAAAACAAACATCTCACTCATAAAATTGAAATCTGATGTTTAGTTTTCCTCCAGAATTATTTTTTTCCTCATTTCTGAGTAGAGTGAACTTTAACCCTATTATTTAAAATAAAAATTTAAAAGAAGACGTCCCATTTATGGCCAACTCAATTTCAATTCCCATTACTAACAAAACTATGTCATCTTTTTCCTGGAGTCCCATGTTTTGAAGCTTGTGGTACTTACAGGCTTCAGGTAACTGTGCCAAAGTAAAGAGAACTGAATTGTTTACTTTTCCTTGATAAGATTTGTGACATAACTGAGAAATAGCTTTTCTGAAGACACCCTCACCTCGCAGTGAAAAAAAAAAAAAAAACTGATATTCACAAAGTCACAAATTAAAAGCCCAGTTGACATGGCTAGCGGTTGAGCATGGACTCATGAACTAGGAGGTCAGGGTTCATTCCCCGTCAGGGCATGTGCCCGGGTTGCGGGCTCCATCCCCAGTGTGGGGTGTGCAGGAGGCAGCCGATCCATGATTCTCTCTCATCATTGATGTTTCTATCTCTCTCCCCCCCCCTCCCTTCCTCTCTGAAATCAATAAAAATACATTTTAAAAATAAAAGAAAGAAGGAAGAGATATGAAAGGAAAAGGCAACAAAAGCTACGTTAACAGGTCCTAAATTTAGGAACTGCAAATCGTCAGTCACAAAAAAAAAAATCGTCATCTAGCTCATTCCTTGATAGAAGATGCATTCCATTTTTAAAAATTTACTTGACAAGTCATTCGAACCAATTTGTACATGTAGTCTTAGACCGAACTTTCCCATTGCCGAGCTGGATAGTAATATGAAATGTCACATTAAATGAAATGGGAATTGCTTATGCACAGTTATCTTGCATAAGGGCGACAGTAGGGCCCTATAAACCCGGGGAGCCCGGTGAACTGGGGCTGGCCGGTGTCACCATTCCTGAGCTGCAGGGCCTGCACTGTACTTCGCGATTTCCCTTTTGGGAGATGGATGAGTCCCGTCTGCCGGAAGGGGGTTACCTGGGGACGAGGTACCCGGCCGGAGAAGGTGGGGACGCGGCTGCAAGTCCGAACTGTACTCAATCCATCCCGGCCCCGAGGCAACCACGGGAGGAAGCACCTCAGCCAAGGCAGCTGTCCCAGGCCGCCCGGCCCCTCGGGGCCCTCCCCGCCCTTCCGAGCCGCCGGACAGCACCAGCAAAAAGGAGGACACACGCCCCACCGCAGCACGCCGCGGGGTCCCTGCAGAGCAGCTAGACGCCGCCACCGCCGTTGCCGCCGTTGCCCCAGCGCACTTCCGCTTCCGGTCTTGGGGCCCCGGGAACGGAAGTAGCCGGGGCTTTGGTTCTCAGGTCCAGAGAAGGTTCAGACAGTGCTGGGAGGTTGACTTAAATGTCCAACCTCGGAGGAGAGGAGAAATTCTAGTTTAATTGCCTGAGGGGGTGAGGTTAGGCTATGGGGTTGGGTCAGAAGGACCGGCGAGTGGAGTTGGGGGAATGGACAGGGCTGGGGACGGGTTTACGTCCAATGGGCAGGGGTTGGGGCGGGACCTGGGCTTGGTGGGCGGGGCCTCGCTGGCGGGGTGAATGCTCAATGTTTAACTTTTCCTCTCCCCTTCTCTGGCCTCTACCTTACTCCTTTGGCTTAATCCAACCCCCTACAAAAAATATATCCTAGGTAAAATTTACTTTTCAGCCTCAAAGATTTTTCTTAAAAATAGCATCAAATATAGTCATGAGCTGCATAAAGATATTTCAGCCAACTAATAACTTCATATACCATGGTGGTTCCTTAAGATTTTAATGGAGCTGAAAAATTCCTATCTCTTGTGACTTACAAGCTGGCTTCATGTTTTATCACAATGCAATCCTCAAATGCTATTTTATGTTACAACTAGAGGGCTGATGCACAAAAATTTGTGCAAGAGTAGGCCTTCTTCCCCCCTCCCCACCCCCACCCCCCCTCCGGCACCCAGGACCCAGGCTGCTTACCTCCAACCACCGGCAGGTACCCCAGACCCAGGCCCCATTTTCATCCAGAAGGACATCCAGAATGATGCCTGGAAGAACAACCGGTCTAATTAGCATATTACCCTTTTATTATTATAGATTGCCTACAATATTCAGTAAAGTAATATGCTGTGCAGGTTTGTAGCTTAGGGGAACAGAATTTGTAATACAAAAATAATGTCTTTGAAAACCAAGTAGAAGTTACTCATTGTAAGAGACATTTACACTAGTAAGGGAAACTTCCGTTTGTAAGGGTGTCTCCCTCCTTATCTCAAGAAACTCTTATCAATGCAGAAGACAAAGATATAAAATCTACATAACAACCTTACTTTTCTGTTTATTACGCTTTTCCTGGTAACCTCCCATAACTGACTCCTTCCACCCCCAATATCTTATTTTGTCTTTAGCTAACGGTGGTATTTAAGGTGGTGGCTTCAGCCATTTTGGTGAGTTATTCCGTTTTACAGTCTCTCCCATGTATATAGGAGGTATACATGTTATTAAACTTTTGTTTCTTTTTCTCCTGTTAATCTTCTAATACAGAGATGTCTTGTCAAGAACCCAGCAGGGTAGAGAGGAAATTATGTTTTTCTCCTCTACAGAGCAATAGGCTACATCATATAGCCTAGGTGTGTAGTAGGCTATACCATGTAGGTCAGTGATGGCGAACCTTTTGAGCTTGGCGTGTCAGCATTTTGAAAAACCCTAACTTAACTCTGGTGCCGTGTCACATGTAGAAATTTTTTGATATTTTCAACCATAATAAAACAAAGACTTATATTTTTGATATTTATTTTATATATTTAAATGCCATTTAACAAAGAAAAATCAACCAAAAGTATGAGTTCACGTGTCACCTGTGACACGTGTGTCATAGGTTCGCCATCACTGACGTAGGTTGTTAAAGTGCACTCTATGATGTCACTTATGATGTATTTCTCAGAATGCATTCCCATCATTAAGAGGCCCATAACTGTATCTTATTTCTTCTACAACTTGCCTTTCTCTCTAAAATATGAAAATCTGTTCAAGACAATAGATAGGAAATCTGTCTCTTCTTTCTTAAAATTATGTATTTGTTAAGGAGAAAGAATTATAAGAAGTGCAAATGGGTAATTACAAAATAGTCATGGGGATGTGAAGTATGGCAATATTGTCAATAATATTGTAATAACTATATATGTTGTCATATGGGTACATTTTTGGGGGTGATCACTTCATAAATTATATAAATGTCTAATCACTATGTTGTACATCTGAAACTAATATAATATATGTCAACTAATTGAAAAAAATTATTTTTAAAAAAATATGTATTTTAAAAAAAATGTTATTCTCCAGAACATTTGAGATCTTGCTCCCTGGCATATTTTGTTAGTTTGGCTCAAATAAACTCTTATTAAATTTCAGAAAAAAATGAATAAATAAATATGCATTTGTTATGTAGTTTAGATAATGATACAGTAGGCAGCTAGGAAAATTCCAGGAGAAGTGGAATAGGGACACTAAGACAGATAGTTAAACAGCAGTTTTCAGCCACCTAGTAAATTCTATCTTCCCTAAACCAAGGACACTTAAGAGTAAATGGTTTGCACTTCTCCCCAACCAGAGGGTTGATAGATTAAATCACCCTATTCAGGGAGACAAATAATAGAAATCCAATTAAGTGCCATTTGCCAACCACACCCAAGTACAGACAAATTAAGAAAATAAAGCTCATTTTTGGTATATCAGCATAAAACTGATGACTATTCTATTGATCCACCCCTAAGAACTCCCTTAAACACCCATACTTTGAAACCCCTGAAAATGAAAGTCCCAGTGCCCATGCCATTCCCTTCCCCCTGCTCCTCTCCTTCCCCCACAGGTACATGTCCCCTAACCTCTAAGGGACCTCATGAGACTTGCAACCGAGGAAGCAATGGGCAGCGGCATCTCATCCCAGGCTAACCTCCTGAACTTGTCTTCAAGGCCCCTTTTCTTTGATTTCCCAATGAGCCAAAGTAGCCCAGCCTCAGTTCTCCTGTTACCCTTGTATGACCTTCCTTATTTCACGGTACTAGAATGTTTTTGCTGCAGTCAATAAATCCCTCCTTGCTTTTCTACACTTTGTCTCTTGATTGAAATATTTCCCTCCAGAACACAAGAACCAAAGTCCATTTGACCCAGCAATCCCACTTCTAGGAATATATCCTAAGAAACTCAAAACACTAATTCAAAAGAATATATGCACTCATATTCATCGCAACATTATTTACAATAGCCAAGATCTAGAAACACCCCAGGTACCCATCAGTAGATGAGTGAATAAAAAAGCAGTGGTATGCCAAAGCCGGTTTGGCTCAGCAGATAGAGCGTCGGCCTGCGGACTGAAAGGTCCCAGGTTCGATTCCGGTCAAGGGCATGTACCTGGGTTGCAGGCACTTCCCCAGTGGGGGATGTGCAGGAGGCAGCTGATCGATGTTTCTCTCTCATCGATGTTTCTAACTCTCTATCTCTCTCCCTTCCTCTCTGTAAAAAATCAATAAAATATATTTAAAAAAAAAAAGCAGTGGTACATTTACACAATGGAATACTACTTGGCCATAAAAAAGATGGAAATCTTACTTTTTGCCACAGCATGGATGGGTCTGGAGAACATTAAGTGAAGTAAAGTAAGTAAGCCAGAAAAAGACAGATACCATAATCTCACTTATATGTGGAATCTAATAAATAAATTAATGAAAAAAATAGAAACAGAAGCATGGAACAGACAGCTGTTAGAGGGCAGAGTGGGGAGGGGGGGTGGTACTGGATGAAAGAATGTGAAGGGATTAAGCAAAAAAACATATATACATAACACAAAGACACAAACAACAATATGGTGGTAGCCAGAAGAAAAGGAGGGTGAGAGGTAGTTTGAGGTGGGCAAAGGGAGAAAATGTGTATAGAGAGAAGCTTTGCTTGGGGCAATGGGTGCAAGAGACACTATGCAGATGATGTTTTATTGAATTGTACACTTGAAACCTTATGGTTTTGTGAACCAATGTCACTCAATAAATTCAATTTTAAAAAAAGAAAACAAGTGTAGAAAGACATAGAAAATAAACAAATAAAAAGCAGATCCACATGCCCTGGCTGGGTGGCTCAGTTGGTTGGAGCATTGTCCCATACACCAAAAGGCTACGGGTTAGATTCCCAGACAGGGCACATACCTAGGGTGTGTGTTTGATCCCTGGTCGGGGCGCATATGGGAAGCAACCTATCGATGTTTCTCACATCAATGTTTCTCTCTCCCTTTGTCCCTCTCCCTTTGTCTCTCTCTAGAATCAATAAAAACATATCCTTGGGTGGAAATTTTAAAAATAAAAAGCAGAACTGTGGGTCTGATGGTGAAAGAAGAGAAGTTCACTTTTCTGAGAATAATTTCCCAAGTCAGTGCATAGGAAATAAACATAAAAAACAGAACCGTGGTCTGATGGTGGAAAATGAGAAGTTCACTTTTCTGACAACAATTTCCTTAGTCATTTCTCATGAGTTCACCTTGACACAGGGAAAGGGGTTGGCTTAAAGCACAGTACAGAGCTTTCAGAGTTGGCTGGCGAGGATTACCTGCATGCAGGAATGAGAGGGCCATCACTTCTTCAAGGTATGTGTAACCTTGACCATGACTGTATCTTAACCTACCCCCTTTCAGGAGCTACTCAGTTTAACAATTAACTGTCTTTTCCTTCTTCTCTTTTCTCTGTTTTGCTTTGAACACTCTCCTTTTCTCTTAAATTATGGTTTCTTACTTCACCACCCTATTTAAACTATGCTCCCAAATATCCCTAAAATTTTTCTTATGGTCTAATCCAGTGAGTTGTTCACCTTCTTCTATACAGGTTTTGGTTTTTAATTGATATCCTCTTGTTTCTGACAACTTCTTTGACCTAGCACTGCCCTAACTCGTTATTTGCCTCTCTTGCTATTCTTTCTCCCCCAACCCTTTTCCTGTTCCTGTACCAAGACTGTTATTAATAACAACCAATATTTTTGAACACTCACTCTGCACCTTATATGTATTAATCCATTTAATCCTCTCAACAGGCCCATGAGGCAGATACTATTATTATCCCCATCATACAGATGAGAAAACAGGGGTACAAAGAGGTTATGTTGCTTGTCAAAAGTCACACACTTTATAAATGGCAGAGCCAGGGTTCTACCCAAGCCACCTGGCTCCAGATCTTTGCTATAACACTCTTTCCACAGGATTCTGCTTGGGGTCTTCATCTCTTTGTCTATTCCCTCTTCCTGAAGGAATTCCACAATCCTGTGGCTTCAACCACAACTTCTTGGTAGATAGTTCCACAACTCTGAAATCCAGTCCAGCTGGTGTCAGGATGGCCGAGTGGTCTAAGGCGCCAGACTCAAGCTCCGCTTCCCTGAAATCCAGTCCATCCTTCGGGCTCCAGGTCAAAGAACTGTCAACAGCCACAAAATCAATCATAGTTTACATTTATCAAGCACCTGCTTTAGCCTGGCATCAAGCTAAAATGTTTTCCACTCATTATGACACAGCATCTTCACATTACAGATGTGAAGTGGCATTGTGGAAAGGTTATAGAGTTGCTTAAAACCTCATAGTTATTTATTTGCAGAGGGAGAGACACATCATAAATTCTATCAAAATAATATAGACTACTTGAAAGCAAATGCCATGTTCCCTCCCATGACATCTATTATAATAATAAAAGCATAATATGCTAATTAGGCCAGCCGTCCTTCCAGATGACCTTCTGTACAAAGCTGAGTGCCGGAGGGAAGCCGGTGCCAGCAGCAGGGGGAGGGAAGGCCTACTCTTGCATGAATTTCATGCATTGGGCCTCCAGTCTCACATAGAAGAGATGTCCATTATATATCTGTGGAATTAAGTTTAAGTGAGACAGTATGCTATTTAAATGCGAGAAGCCCAAGCAAGATATTTCCTGCTTTGGGGGCAACTGGAGGCAGAGTCCTAGACACTTCGGAGATGGATTATTTGTGACTTTTGGTTATCCATGAACTCTCTGCCCTCATCACAGGATGTAACAGGTAGTGGAATAAAATGAGCATCAGGTCAAGAATTAGAAAAGGATGCAAATAAAATGATAATAGAGGCAGCCAGCATTTTTCCCCTTTTTTTCTTCCCCCCCCCCCCTTAAGGCAGCTAGCATTTATGGAGGATTTCTGCCAGACTTTATGTATTTCCTCCTTTATGTTATTGTCCCAATGCCAGGAAATGGCAATACCCAAGTTTGCCCAGCTGGTGTCTGAGCAAACTGAAACTGAGGACTAAAGAGTCCGTGGATGATTTTGAAAGTCTCTTAGAGCTCTGGCATTCCGGCATGCTGATGACTTTCCAGAAACTCTGATTTAAGATGCATGCACATATTACTGAGAGCGGTGGTGCTGGTGGGGCAGAAAGAAAACCCTAACGACTAGCCTCGAGGAAATGTGACAGGGCCCAGACTGCCTGAGTTTTAGGAAACTGGGAGACACTTTGCAGCCATATGTTTTACTAGTTGGCTCTGGCCATGATTATTGACAAATGGGGTGGAAATGTTTCAATATGAACCACCAGCGTAGCTCTTTTAGTGTGTACTGGCTGAAATTTAGCTCTGGTGACTAGTAACCTTACTTGCAACTTTGATTACCCCCTAAGAAAGTGGGTCCTGCTGATGAGTAGATAAAGAAAACTTAGTATATTCATACAATTAAATAACACTCAGCCTTTAAAAAGAAGGAAGTCCTGCCATTTGTGACAATATGAATGAACCTTGCGGACATTATGCCAAGTGAAATAAGCCAGACACTGAAGAAAAAATACTGCATGATTCTACTTATAGGAAGTATCTAATGTAGTCAAACTCATAGAAGCAGAAAATAAAATGGTTGTTTCCAGACACTAGAGGGATGGGTTAAATGAGGAGTTGTTTTTCCATGGTTAAAAGTTTTTGTTATACAAGATGAATAAGGTATAGAAATCCACTGTAAAACATAGTACCTAGAGTTAACAATGCAGTGTTGTGCACTTCAAAATGTGTTAAAAGAGTAAATTTCATGGTGAGTGTTCTTACCAAAGAAAAAAGAAAAATACAAAAGAACACAAGGAAATTTTTGGAGATGATGGATATGTTTTAGTACCTTGATTGTAGTGATGGTATCATGGGTATATGGTGTATGCATATGTCCATACTCATGAAGATGAAGACATTAAATGTGTGTGGGTTTTTTTATATCAATTATACTTTGATAAAGGTTTTAAAAAGTGGTTCCCAGTAATGGAAGGGTTTGCGGGTGATGGATGTAGATGAGGGTGGACTAGCTTGGTCGACATGACAAAACTTTGATTCCTGTGCAGCCTGACCAAGGTTGACATGTTGAGAGGAAGCCCAAACTACCCCAGGCCCTGAGACCACATGAAGGGACAGTAATGCCCAAATAGCTTCCAGCCACTCCAGCCCCAGCCACTATGTAACTGCAACAATTTAAGAAACCCTGAGTCAGAATCACCCAGTTAGGCTCTTCCCGAATCTCTGGCCCACGGGTGTCATAATAAAATGAAAGTGGTTATTTTAAGCTGCTACATTTTGTGTTGGGTTGTTTTTTTTACAGTAATAGATAACTGATACACAGTCCTTAAAGAATTTCCTGAGATCTTTTCTCAATAGTTTCACGTCTCTCCCTTTTCCCTGTTCCAGGACTCTGCATTCTGCTGAGTTTGTCAGGAGTCATGATTCAGAAGGCCAACTGTGAGTGCAAAAAGCCTGCCCCTTCCATCATCAGAGACCAGAGAGGGGGTAGACTAAAGATGAACTGGGGACACCCACATCCTCTGACAATCTAGAAAAAAGAGGCTTGTAAGGAGAACAGAGCTTGAGCAGGCTTGCTCCTGTGTTGTTTCTTTTTTAATTGATCATTTTATCAAATTTGGATATATTTTAATTTATCTTTTTATGTTACTTTTATTAGTCTATTTGTTTGCTTTTAGTACCCACAATGTATCTAATGTGGAGACAGAACAATGAATAAAAAGAAGTCTCTTGAAGTAAACACTCAAGTGGGGAGAAACAGCATGATGGTCACCATTTCATTCTGATTATAAGCACATCAACACAAAATGAACAAGATCATTTCAGGTTAGCTTTAAATCCTTGGAGATCTCACTAGATTATGGTTCAGAAGGTCTAGGGTGGGGTCTGAGATTCTGCATTTTTATCCAGGGGATGCATTCTGAGTAGCCAAGCTCTACATAGTGGGACCCCATCATATTCCCAGCACGATGTATTAATTCATTCCTCACAATAACCCATTTTACAAATGAGGAAATTGAGGCACAGAGAGTTTAAGATACTTGTGCAAAAACACACAGCTATTAAGTAGTGAAGCCAGAATTGAACCCAGGGTCCCAAGTCTTGACTCTTTCTCCTTTTATAAATTCTGCAATGATCTTGAGAATGACACAGTTATGATTAATTGAAATTTTTCTGTTAACATTAATTTGTTTAATGCCAACCCCAGTCCTACATCATGCACAGTCTCTACAACTTGGGTTCGGTGTTTCTAATATTTTTTAGATTTTTTTAAAATTTATTTTTGAGGTATAGTTGACATACAATATATTAGTTACAGGTGTACAACTTAATCATTAGACATTTATGAAATCTTGCCATTTGCGATAACCTGGATAGATCTAGAGGGTATTATGCTAAGTGAAATAATTCAGATGGAGAAAGGCAAATGTCATATGATCTCACTTATATGTGGAATCTATAAAACAAAATAGTGAACAAACAAAAGAGAAACAAATTCTTAGATATAGAGAACAAGCTGATGGTTGCCATATAGAAGAGGGCTTGGGAGTGGGGGGAATAGGTGAAAAAGAAAAAGGGTTAAGAAGTACAAATTGCCAGTTATAAAAAGTCACAGGGAGTGCGACTCTGGAGCCAGGGTATCTACTTGATATTCCGCTGCCTCTGCTCATACTGAAAACATGGAAACATGGAGGCCTCAACCTCAGCCATGGCTCCAAAGACAAAGGTCAGCACCGATGGCAGTCAGCACCCAATGATGTGACTGACCCAAGGACATTTCTCTTGGATTTGGCCACAAACTTATAGATCTTCTACACTGTATACAGGAACAGACCCCAAACTCCATGAAGACAAACATTCCTCTGTTCAGGATGTTGCCCTATGTCTCTTCATCTGGCAGTCACACTGTACAACAGCTCATGACATGTTCAGGGTTGAGCTTCACAGTCAGCCAGCCTGAGAAAAAATCCCATCCATGAACAGAACAGCAGCAATCAAGACCCGATTACAACAGGAGAGCCCAAATAACCCACAAAAGGGACACTCCTAGAGCATCCAGCCCAGGAGTTCAAGGTGACTACACCACTGGGTCCCACAGGACATTTACTACAAAAGGCCACCCCATGAAAACTGAGAGTTAAACAGTTCTATCTAGTACATAGAAACAAACACAAAGAGACACCTAAAATGGGGAGACAAAGAAAAAAAGGGACAAATCTTCAGAAAAAGAGATAAATGAAATGGAGGTAAGCAAATTATCAGACATAGAGTTCAGAGTAATGCTTATAAGGATGCTCAAGGAACTACAAAGAACTTAATGGGAACTACAAGGAACTTAGAGGAAACTACATCAGCATGAAAAGGGCATGGAAACCATGAATAAGGACTAGTCTGAAATGAAGAATACTATACTGACATCCAGAATACACTGGAAAGAATTAAAAGTAGGCTGGATGAAGCAGAGAATCGAATCAGTGATTTGTGAGACAACATAGGAAAAAACACTCAATTAGAGCAACTAAAAGGAAAAACACTTGAAAAGCATGAGGATAGTTTAAGGGGACTTTGAGACAACATGAATCAGAACAACATCTGAATTATAGGGATACCAAAGGGAGAAGGAAGTGAGCAAGGGATAGAGAACCCGTTTGAAGAAATAATGACAGAAAACTTCCCTAACCTGGTGAAGAAAAAGTTCAGGAAGTACAGAGAGTCCCAATCAAGATGAACTCAAAGAGCCCTGGCCAGTTTAGTTAAGCAATTAGAAAGTCAGCCCTAGGACTGAAAAGTCCCAGGTTCGATTCCCATCAAGAGCAACATACTTTGGTTGCAGGTTCGAATCTAGGCCCAAATATTCCTCCTGGGTGTGTGCAGGAGGAAACCAATCAATGTGTCTCTCACATTAATGTTTCTCTCTCCATCTCTCCCCCTCCCTTCCACTCTTTCTAAAAAGTAGTGGAAAAAATATTCTTGTTTGAAGATTAACAACAACAACAAAAGAGACCCAAGACACATTATAATTAAAAAGGCAAATGTTCCTAGAAGAAATCATAGGCAACAAAATCTCAGACATCTCTTGTAGTAATATGTTTGCAGATACATCTCCTAGGGCAGTGGTCGGCAAACTCATTAGTCAACAGAGCCAAATATCAACAGTACAATGATTGAAATTCCTTTTGAGAGCCAATTTTTTAAAGTTAAATTATATAGGTAGGTACATTGTTATTAACTTAATTAGGGTACTCCTAAGGCTTAGGGAAAGCCACAGTGAAGGGGCCAAAGAGCCGCATGTGGCTCGCGAGCCACAGTTTGCTGACCATGGTCCTAGGGCAAAGGAAACTAAGGAGAAAATAAACAAATGGGACTACATCAAAATAAAAAGCTTCTTCACAGCAAAAGAAACCATCAACAAAATGAAAAGGTAGCCCAGTGTATGGGAGAACATATTTGGTAATGATACATCTAATAAAGGGTTAATATCCAAAATATATAAGGAACTCATACAACTTAACAAAAGAAAAAGAAACAATCCAATTTAAAAAATGGGCACAGGATCTAAATAGACACTTCTCCAAAGTGGACATACAGATGGCCAAAAGACATATGAAAAAAATGCTCAAAGTCACTGATCATCAGAGAGATGCAAATTAAAACAGCAATGCGGTATCACCTCACACCTATCAGAATGACTACCACCAACAAATCAACAAATGACAAGTGTTGGTGAGAATGTGGAGAAAAAAGAACCCTAGAACACTGCTGGTAGGAATGCTGACTGATGCAGCTACTATGGAAAACAGTGTGGAGTTTCCTCAAAAAATTAAAAATGGAACTGCCATTTGACCCAGTAATCCCACTTCTAAGAACACTAGAGGCCCGGTGCACAAAATTTGTGCATTGGTGGGGGGTTGTCCGTCAGCCTGGCCTGCGTCCTCTCTCAATCCAGGACCCCTCAGATAGGGTCCCTAGGCCTGACCAGCAATCAGGGCCTATTGGGGCTTTCCTTCCCCCGGCTGCCGGCAGCTGACCCCTCCTCCACCACTGCTACTGCTTGCCATCTGTGTGGCAGTGCCCCCCCTCTCCCCTACCACACCACCAGTTGCCTCCCTCTGCAGGCAACAGGCAACAGGCATGGGGTATGATCGCTTAGCTGGCCTGGCTATTGTAAATAACACTGCTATGAACATGGTTGGTGTTTCTGGATTCTTAGGATATCTATAATAATAAAAGCATAATATGCAAATCAACCGAACAGCAGAACAACTGCCTGGATGACCATGCTATGACATGCACTGGCGCCAGATCAGCCAAGGTGGGTGCAATGCGATTGGTTGGGGAGGGCCCCACCATCGCCCCACGATAGCCCCACAGAAGGAGGCCCAGGCCATCCTCTGTGCAGTGGTCGATTGCAGAGCCCCATGATTGATTGCCCCAAAGAGGGAGGCCCAGGCTACCTGACCAGGGGTGCTGCGATGATCGCCTCTGCAGGGCAATTGCTGGCCGGCCCTGCACACCCACCACAGTGTCACTGGCCAGTGGCCTGGGCCTCCCTCTGTGGCTGCTGGCTGGGTGTCTGGGGCCTGCCTCTGCTGGGCAATCGATCATGGAACCCTGCGATCAATTGCCCAGCAGCGGGAGGCCCCACCTACTTAGCTGGGGCTCCACAATCAATCACTGCACAAGAGAGGCTCTGCCTACCTGCCGCAGCACCTCTGGTCAGGTAGCCTGGGTCTCCCTCTTTGGGGCAATCAATCATGGGGCCCCTAAGTGCCCCCCCACCAGCCTGGTCGCCCCCAACTGCCCCTCATGCAGGCCTGTTCACCCCATGCAGCCTGCTGTTCAGTTGTTTGGTCATCCCTCACTAACCATCCTACCGGCCTTGTTGCCCCACCCAGCCCGCTGTTTGGTCGTCTGTCCAGTTGTTTCAGTCGTGATGGCCCCTGGCTTTTTATATATTAGGATATGCATAGACAATAGTTCAGTGAAGGCCTGGCATGGGGTGGGGGCTGAGTGGAAGCCAGCAAAGGGTGGGGGTTGGAAATGAGGGACATCTGTAATACTATCAACTATACAAAATAAATTTTAAAATAATAATAATTTTTTAAACAAAAAAATAGTCTCAGGGATGTAAAGTACAGCATAAGGAATATAGTCAACAATATTTTAGGAACTATGTATGGTGTCAGGCAGGTACTGGACTTATCAGATTGATCACTTTGTAAGGTATATAAATAGTATCTCTAATTTTTTTTTTTTTTACTGCACTGAGACCTCACAAAAGGGAAAATGTACAAGTCCCCTTAGTCTTGAGAGGCCTTGTTCAGAAGCAAAGCCAAATAATAACTCAAGAGTTTTTAACCCAGGTGAATCTGACCTGCCTCTCTTCTCCCTGAAGGTACCTGTCCTCCGTGCCCCCAAAATGCTGTTTGTGTCGATGGCACAAACTGTACCTGCAACTCTGGATACACCTCCCAATCTGGGAAGAAATTCTTCACATACCCCTTGGAGATATGTCAAGGTAAAGGGGTAATTTTCAAATTTCCCAGAGTTGGAACTGGAAGGTAGGCAGCGTAAGGGCTATGGGGAGGTAACCGTAATGCACAAGGCTGAAAACTACCACTCAACCTTCACCAAGAAACACTTTCATGAAATTGCAAAGGGGAGCTCTTCCAGAACCTAGCTAGGTCTCAGTATTCTCCTCTATAACATGGGAGTGATAATGCTGACTTTATGAGGGTGGTAGGGGATGGAATAAGGTAATGAATCTGACAGTACTTCGTGGATTATAAAACATCATATAAATGGTGCTCTTTAAGTTCAAAAAATAGAATATGCATGAAGTCATAGCAAAGAGAGAATAAAAGCTTGGGCAGAAAATTTTCTAATATAAGTTCCTATGGTCCCCTAAGATGCAAAATGCAGTCTCAGCTCAATAATTAAAAGGACCAATCCTACGGGATAATGAACACTCCAGACTTGAGTTAATAGTGGCTTGTTTCCCTCCCTAGTTGAAGCACCCTCCTGGTTGGAAGCCTGCAGTCAGTCCTCTTTCCCACTTAACACTTCTACTCTTCTTTGCCTCATCTTGCTATAGTTGGAACCCAGAAGAAAGAGGAAAGGGAAGTAGGAAAGTCTCTACTTGGCTGATGCTATTGTTGCCATTTAGACTCTATGTTCCCCAGTTAGAGCCTTTCTCTATGATAGCCTTTGTGGATTGTATGAAAATAATGCCCCTCTTACCCAGTCATTGCCCTGAAATTCCCCTGATAACAATAAGTTTCTTTCTACACCTTCCTCATCCTGGAGGAATCTTGTGCTTCCTCCAGCTTCTTCCTGCCGAAGTCCATTTGCCACTCCAGGTGACCCTCTTGAACAGAACCTAAGCAACCCCACACCAGAAATCACTTACATCTGACCCAGCTCTAGTTCTTGGGAAATAGTCACCCACCTTTGCCCAAGAAACTTGGGATGTGCAGGTGAAGTAGATATCTCTTCTTTGCCCAATGCAAGGCAATGGCTCACCCTTTCGATTAGGAAAAAATCAGCTGGGTCCCCACAAAATACAGACAATGTACGTAATTAACTGAGTGAACTTAAAATCTCTCTCTCTCTCTCTCTCTCTCTCTCTCTCTCTCTCTCTCTCTCTCAGTGAGATGAAGAGGAAAGAACCCACACATATTTCTCTTCTTGGGTAGGAGTGGAGGGGTTCACAGCACAGCATCAGCTCTCTCCAAATAAATCCTCCCTCTCTTACTCATCAACTCCTGATTCTTCAAACACTTAATAGAATCTGGCCATATGATTCTTAAAAATCATATGGCCAGATTCTAGACACCTTCTCCTTTGTACATGTTGCATTTGGGCCATTTCCTCACTTAGCAATATGGCGTCTACTCCAGTTGGTGACAATGCTGAAACTTCTGCTTTAATAACTGTGATTATAATAAGTTAACATCAAAGTATTATCTCACTATGTGAATTGTAGGAAATGGAAATGATATTAAAGAAAACTTAGCACGCCGAAACCGGTTTGGCTCAGTAGATAGAGCGTCAGCCTGCGGACTGAAAGGTCCCAGGTTCGATTCCGGTCAAGGGCATGTACCTGGGTTGCGGGCACATCCCCGGTGGGAGATGTGCAGGAGGCGGCTGATCGATGTTTCTCTCTCATCGATGTTTCTGACTCTCTATCTCTCTCCCTTCCTCTCTGTAAAAAATCAATAAAATATATTTTAAAAAAAAAACTTTAAAAAAAAAAAAGAAAACTTAGCAAAGGCAATCACAAGTACAAAGATCTTTGGATTGAAATATGTCTAACTGGTTCCATAAAAAGAAAATGAAGTCAGTGTATCCATAGCCTGGTAAGCGATAGGGACATTGAGTTGGAGACATAGTTAGGGGCCACTCTTATAAAGCCATGATCATCTTTTAATTGGGATTTAATTCATATGCCATAAAATCCATACTTTTAAAATATATAATTTATTTGGTTTTAATATATTCCAAAATCGTGTACCATTACTACTAATTCCAGAACATTTCACCACCTAAAAAAAAACACACCAAACTCATTAGCAGTGACTCTTCATTTACCCCTCCCCCCAGCCCTTGGAAAAACACTAATCTGCTTTTGTCTCCATGGATTTGCCTATTCTGGACATTTTATATAAATGGAACCACATAATATGTGGTCATTTGTGTCTGGCTTCTTCCATTCAGCGTAAAGTTTTCCAAATTCATCCTTGTTGCAGTATGGATCAGTAATTCATTCCTTTTTATGGCTGAACAATAGCCATTATATAAATAGATCACATTTTATTTATCTATTCATCAATTGATAGACATTTGCGTTTTTTCCAGTTTGGGACTCCTATGAATAATGCTGCTGTGAACATCATGTACAAGTATTTGTTTGAACATCTGTTTTCAATCCTTTGGGGGGTATATACTTAGGAGTGGAATCAATGAGTCATATGATAACTGTGCTTGACTTTTTGAGAACTTGTGAACTGTTTTCCAAAGTGGTTGTGCCATTTTACATTTCCACCAGCAATGTCTGAGAGTTCCAAGTTCCCCCCATCCTTCCCAACACTTATGGTCTGTCTTTTTTATTGTAGTCTATATCGTGGGTATGAAGTGATATTACATTGTAGTTTTGATTTGCATTTCCCTAGTGACTAATGATGTTCAGCATCTTTTCATATGCTTTCTATCTTCTTTGAAGAAATGTCTATCAGACCTGGCCAATGTGACTCAGTTGGTTGAGTGTCTTCCCATACACCAAATGGTTGCTCATTCAATCCCCAGTGGGGGACATGCAGGAGGCAGCCAATCAAATCAATGTTTTGCTGTCACATTGATGTTTCTCTCTCTCCCTCTCACTTTCTCTCTCTCTCTGAAAATCAATTAAAAAACAAACAAATAACCTTCCATGTTTAAAAAAAGAAATGTCTATCAAATTATTCACCCATTTACCCATTTTTAATTGGGTTATTTGTATTTTTTTTCTTGTTGCTGAGCTGTGGTTCTTTATATATTCCAAATGCTAGTCCCTTACCAGATATCTGATTGGCAAATTTCCTCCCATCTATGGGTTTTCTTCTCACTTTCTTGATAGTGCCCTTTGAAGCACAAAAGTTTTTTTATGAAGCCCAATGTATCTATTTTCTCTTTTGTAGCTTGCACTTTTGATGTCATATCTAAGAAACAATTGGTTCTCACAATCATTTATTTTGTAGAATATGTTCTTTGTTGTATTATAAAATGAAGAAATCACTTTTAATTTTTAAAAATTTATTAAGGATTTTAAACTAATGGCTAAGATTTTCTACTTTTTAATTTTTTATTAGAAGTTTCTTTGCTTGAGCATATGATTGAGTTTATTAAAATGTATATTTTCTGTTCAAGGAATGTGAGATTCTCCCAGTGCATAGGTATCTGTCTCTTTCAGTCTTTCTCTATTTCTCTATTTCTGTTTCTTTCTACCTTTGTGTGTGTGTCTGTCTGTCTGTCCGTCTGTCTTTGTCTCTCTGACTGTGTGTGTTTATTAATTTTATTTATTCATCAGTTTCTCCATATCCTTATTTATTTTTATCCACTAGATCTTTCCTCTGTTTGTGTATGCTTATTGATTGTGATATTCATTTTCACTCTATCTGTATTTATTTTTTATCTACTAGTTTTGAGAGAACTAAATTGAATACACCAGTGCAATTATATTTTGATTTGTTCTTGCTTCTTGCATTTCCACTTATTTCTGCTTTATGTATTGATCTGCTATGTTGTTTGGTGGATACATAATTATGACTGAAATAAAATTTTCTGTTAAACATCAGTACATAGTGTCCCACTTACCTGATTTGGAGCTTTGAACCTTAAATTCCACTGAATCTGGTATTAATATTACATGTTCTGTTTTATTTCTGTTTTAATTTTCCTAGCATCTCTTTGTATACCCCTTTATTACTAACATTCTTTTTTAAGTATATTTTTATTGATTTTAGAGAGAAAGGAAAAGAGAGAGAGAGAGATAGAAACATCAATGATGAGAGAGAATCATTGACCGGCTGCCACCTGCATGCCTCCTACTGGGGATCAAGCCCACAACTTGGCATGTGCCTTTGACTGGAATCGAACCCAGGACCTTTCAGTCCATAGGCCAACGCTCTATCCACTGAGCCAAACCAGCAGGGCTTAACATTCTTTATCAGTCTTCTGAAAACAGCAAGGTTCATTGCTCACCCTTGCTTCCTCTTCCCTTCATCTTCCCCCAAGTTAAGGTTTCTGAATTTACTAATTTCACACTTGTTAATTTGTTATTTGCTTAGAGCATTTTCTTGAATGTTTTCTTCAAATTGGGTACATGGGTAATATCTCTCTCAAGTATTGCATAATCTCATTTTCTTTCACTCTAAAAGTAGATTCTATCTGTTCTTGGTGGAGAATCAGTCCTCTTATCCCAGTTACTCATTGGCGCAGTAATCACAGAAACTGTCTTCAAGCTTGTAGGGTTGCGGATAGGAATTCTAATATCACCTTGAGTCTCATTCCTTTGTGGTAACTTGTAACTTGTCTCCCACTTTTTAAGGTTTTTCCCAGAAGCCCCCAGAAGCCCATTCTTACTTTTCATTGGATAGAAGTGTGTCACATGACCACCCTAGGTGAAAGGGAGGCTGAGAAAGAGAGTACCTGAGAAATGGGAAGAAGACTGCCATTTCTGGCCTGAGAAATG
The DNA here is from genome assembly GCF_963259705.1 of Myotis daubentonii. Taxonomy (NCBI): domain Eukaryota; kingdom Metazoa; phylum Chordata; class Mammalia; order Chiroptera; family Vespertilionidae; genus Myotis; species Myotis daubentonii. Next base: position 24,223,775 of record NC_081844.1, on the reverse strand, counting down.
ATGTTTGTGCTGGTCTCGGTCTATGGATAGTAATGCACTGAAAATGCCTGGGGGGTGGGGGAGGGGGATCCTCATCTGGACCCAGGTGAGACATGTCCCCTTTCTAAATTAATGTTACAACTGGACTGACCTTGTGGTTCTTATTATGATTGCAAGATGTCCTTCAGCAATAGCCATTAGAAAATTGTGAAAAGATACAGGTTTATACATCCTGTGACTGGCGGTATGCTTATTGAAAATCCGCTTTGAAGTGGATGCCTCAGCAATCAAAGCTGAAGTTAGGTTTTTGCATTTTAAAAAAAAAAAAGGGCAGGGTTTACACCAAAATAGAAACAATATTGCCATGTCTGGGCTCCCAAGCAAAGAATTATTATTGAGTGGGCACTATGTCACACTCTGAAACCCCAAATTTCAAGTTTTCTGAACCACACAGGGAAATCACACATTTTCACTGCCCACTTGACAATTTTAAAAAGCTGCAATAACAAAATACCACAGGCGGGGCGGCTTAAACAACAGAAATTTATTTTCTCACAAGTCTGGAGGTTGGGAAGTCTATGGTCAAGGTGCTGGCAGATTCAGTTCCTGGTTAGGCTTATCTTCCTGACTTGTAATCTTCTGCCTTCTTGTTATAGCTTCATATGGAATTTCCGTGATTATTGCAAGTGGTAGAATGGGGTGTGGAGGGGGGCTTTTGTCTCTTATTATAAGGACACTAATTCTATCACATCAGGACCCCATTTTTTGTCACCTTTTATCCCTTCTATGCCTTCTTCCACCTCCACCCATCCCCTTTCACCCCTACAATCATCACACTCTGCCCATGTCCATGAGTTCTCTCTCTTTTTTTGTTGTTGTTGTTCAATCCCTTCACCTTCCCACCCTGACTCCACATGTCTGCCTGCTCTTTATCTGAGTCTGTCTGTATTTTGCTTCATAGTTGTTTGTTCATTAAATTCCACATATGAGTGAAATCAGGACCCCAGTCTTATGACCGCATTTAATTTCAGTTACCTCCTTGGAGGCCCCATCTACAGCCACAATGGGGGCTAGAGCTTCAACATATGAACAGAGGGGCATACAAACACTCAGTCCATAACAGTAGACATGGTCAATGGCCCACTTAAATGCCCTGGGCATTTGCCATTCCTTTACACACCAATTCTGAGACTTTTTCTGGCTACTGAAGACTACTCAGCCCACATTGGGAACAGGTGGAAAGGGGGCTTAACACTCCCTGGGAGCATTCCCCCATGGGTAAATGATGAGATTTCGTGGATAAATAGCCTGGCGCCCTCACTCTTTGCCTGTGATCACTCTGAAGTGTGTGCTCCACACTGCCTCCCAGAGGTCCCTAGAGGAATTGGGACTCCGTTATCCCCAGTGGAAACTTGCTTGATACTCTTTATTTTCTGCCATCCCTGTCTCATTTCACCACTTCCCCTCCAGTGTTTTCTGGGATCACCTCCCAGATAAAGTACTTGCACTTGGATCCGTGTCTCAATGTCTGCTTCTTGGAGAACTCAACCAAAGTCAATGAGGAAAGGCAAGAGCAAGGACAACCATTACCTTAACTGATTGTCTTGGAAAGTCAGGACAGACTCTGGTGGAAAGAGCATAGCCTCTGGCACATGTTAGATGCACAATAAATCTTTGTCAAATGAATGACCAAATTTCTCCTTTGTGTTCCAGATACTGATGAATGTAAGCCTCCCATTAGTGTATATTGTGGACTAAATGCTGAATGCCAGAATGTTCCAGGAAGTTTCTACTGTCAGTGTGAACCTGGATATAAACTCCTCTCTGGGAATACACAGTTCAAGAATTCCAATGAGAACACTTGTCAGAGTAAGAAAATTTTTATCTTCTTGTCATCCTTCCACATTTTTCACTGAGTCTAACACCAGAAAAGATATTAAAAGATATTTTTTGTGGTGAGGACAGGACATGTTTCTATTTCCTGGAAGAAAATGGATAATGAAAAGAGGAGAGGAAAAAAGGAAAGAATGAAGTTAGAGGAATAATGGGGTTCAGAAGGCAAGTAGACTTTGGAGATGGGGATGAAAAGGTGGTAAATGAGGCAAGATTCCTTGAATTGCAACGAAGAGAAACTCAGTTGGGTTAACTTAAGCAGAAAAGATGAGTTTATGATAAGGATGCATGGATATATCTTGGAACTCAAGGACAGGAAAAGAGCTGGACTTCTGGAATGAAAAGAAACTGGAGGTTCAACACTCTCAGGGTACCTCAGTCTCTGATTCTCTTTGGGACAGAACCTGTCCTCTCTTTCCTTGCAAATTGGATTTCTCTGCCTCCTCGTCCACAGGACAGGAACAATGGCCAACAGCTGCAAATCTTACCAGTGTATTGCTCCAACCACCCAAAGAGAGGTCAATTAACTCTCTCTTGGACCCAATTGCAAAGTCTTTGGAGATATACAAATTGGCCCAGTTTGAGTGATATTCCCACCCTCAGATCTGTTGTCTACATCCACATCTTCAAGAGACAACAGAGCAGAGTGGTTAAGAACCCTTTGTAAGGTGTCTAGAGCCAATTTCCCACAGAATGCCCTTGGGTACATACTAACTTTTCTCCACTCTATGTGTAAAATGGAGCCAACCATCTGCATCCTCACAGGGGCTATGCTTCACTAAATGAGATAGTACCATAGAAAGCACTTAGAAGTGTTTGCTAATATTGCTAGCATTTCATCTGGTTCTTTAAAAAAAAAAAAAAGGTTTAAACACTTGCTCTGGCTAGAAAGGTCATAGAAAATTTCAAGTAGCTCTTTAATAACAAGGGTATCTTTTCTACCAATGAGAAGCACTCCTACAAGATTCAAGCCCAAATTCCCATATTTCCCCAGGTCCCAAGCTGGAGTCCACACCAAGATCTTGGAGCTGCATGAGCTCCAAATGTGAGACTAGGGTCCAAGTAGGGAAGGTGAGAGGAAAGAACACGGGATGGATAGGAAAGAGTTGCTATGCCCTAAGTCCACTGCTAGTTCAGATGATCAATAAATATTTGTTGAATGAATGAATGAATGAGTAGGATTGCACCAAAAGTGAATGAGTCCAAGCAGGCTGAGATTCTCCCTGGGTTCTGACGTTAATCTGTTAAACTTGCCCTATTTTACAAGGACGAGAAATGCCTTTGGTTATTTTCCTAATTCTAAGGGCTCTTCACAGTCCTTTTATATTTATTTATTTATTTATTTATTTATTTATTTATTTATTTAGCCTGTTGAGGAAGAAGAGGGGGAGAGAAAGATGAGGGCATGCTCCTGGGAGGGACAGTGCCTTCACAGTCCTTTTATATGGACTGAGTCCACCTGGGGTTAGTTATCATGAAGGTTGGTAGGTCCAAGAAGGCACCCATGAAAAAGTATGCAAACTTTCAGACAAAAACACTTTTTTACAATGAATGTAGTTTCCAATAATAGAGACATTCTGAACTCAGGGTTGTAAGTCAGAGTTCTTGCACTTTTTTAAATTTATTTTTTAATTACAGTTGACATGCAATATTATATTAGTCTCAGGTGTACAACATAGTGGTTAGACGTCTACGTAACTTATGAAGTGATCTCCCCAATAAGCTTCGTATCCATCTGATACCATACATAGTTATTACATTATTGACTATATTCCCTATGCTGTACATCCCTGTGACTATTTTGTAACTGCCAATTTGTATTTCTTAATGCCTTCACCTTCTTCACCCTACCCTCCAACCCCCCTCCCATTTGGCAAGCATCAGTTTGTTCTCCATATCTATGAATTTGTTTGTTTTGTCTGTTCATTTATTTTGTTGTTGTTGTTTTTCAGATTCCACATATGGTATTTGTCTTTTTATCTGACTTATTTCATCAGCATAATATCTTCTAGGTCCATCCATGTTATTGCAAATGGCAAGATTTTATTCTTTTATATAACTGAGTGATTCCAAGTTCTTGCACTCCTAAGTCAAAACCTTCAATGTTACAAGAAAGCTCTTTGCCCTTTTTAGCAAATAGACTCAGCTGAAAACCAAGATATGGACTAAGTATAGATTTAACCTCAATTTGATGGTAACAGATATTAAACATTTTATAGCCTTTCCTCATCTTTCTAAAGCAGATACGGGTGTCCTCACAATGCGCAATTAACCACACACAAGGTCCCATTAACAGCTGATAATCAAAAATGGACACTCCTGTGTCCGTTCTAATTCCCAGACAGGCTGAATTTTAAAACCATGCATGTAAGCAGAACCCATGGATACAGACAGTAGGGGGATGAGGGCATGTGCTGGTTGGGGCGGTGGGGGGGGGGGGGGGCGGTGAATAGCCAGGGAGAGGTCAATGGGGAGAAAAGGAGACATATGTAATACTTTAAATACTTCAGAATTTTTTAAAAACCTGAGGTATTTAATTTTCTGTTTCCTCAGCCATTTCAGTTATAATGTCCAGCCAAGACTGACTTAAAGAGTTTGGAGTTTACATTTTCCTGCTTCCTCTGTGCCAGTGTAGCTCTATTAACAGCAACGTTGGCATTTAAGATCCAATACTTTTTGTGATCAGGAGCTGTCCTGTGCACTGTAGGGTGCTGAGCAGCATCCCAGGCCTCCAAATCATCAGATTCCAGGAGCATCCCCTGTTCCAAACTGTACCCACCAAAAATGTCGCCAGCCATTATCAGTGTCCCCTGAGGGCAAAATCACCCCCAGTGGAAAAACACTGCTCTACGCTGTAACAAGGAACTTGGACTCTGATCCCCCAAACAGCAAAGAAGCTTGTCAGTGAACATCATTAGTTTGACTTCAGACATTCTCCATGCAAGTTATTCACCTTACCTGCCCACCTCTCCATCCTTTCACTCTCATCCCCACAGTAACTTCCCATGATGTCTTTTGCAGATATCACCTCCTCAAGCACAACCAAAGGCAATAAAGAGGTGAGTGGAAGCTGAGTCCTGGAACCTAGCCTGGTAACAAATACTTACAAAGCCAAAAATTAGCAAATGGCGATGGGTACTAGATATTACATGTGTACTACATATTATAGATCATATATTGATGCATCATATGCAATATATATTTTAATATGTAATGTATGTTAATTTTAATGTAAGCTAATTATAATGTAAGTTCATTATAATATAATATGGCTAGACAATTTATATTATGTATAATTATGAGATATACATATATTATAGTTGACCTTCGAATATGGATACTGACCTCCCCCATGCAATTGAAAACCCCCAGAAACTTAGCTACTAATAGCCTACTGTTGACCAGAAGTCTTACTGATAACATAGTTGGTTAACACATATTTTATATATTACATGTATCATACACTGTATTCTTACAATAAAATAAGCTAGAAAATGTTATTAAGAAAATCATAAGGAAGAGAAAATACATTTATGGTATTTATTGAAAAAATTCACATATAAATTGACCCATTCAATTCAAACCATGTTGTTTGAGAGTCAACTATATACCACCATGTTTATCACTATACATATGTCACTATATATCTCACTATAGCAATAGATAGAGTGTGGGGGGGGGGGTGTGGGTGTGTGTGTGTGCACTGCCCCGTAAAGATAGGATTTATCCCAGACCAAGAAAAACAAACTAAATAAGACTGTATTAGGGTATGCTGAGCTGTGGCAACAGAGGCCCAATTATTCAATGGCTTTTAAAAGATAGATTTTTATTACTTTCTGAGTTAACAGTCCAGAGGTGAACAGTCTAGGCTAGCGATGGGATTCTGCTCTGTGAGGCCATAAAGAGTGCCCACATTCTTTCCAACCCCTGGCATCTTGTCCTCAACTGCATGGTCAAACATGGGTTGCTGCAATGTTGCATTTATAGGGAGAGGGGAGGGGAAGTCTAGGGCACATTGTCTGGAGGGCAGAGTGAAGGGAGAGAGTGGAGGGAGGGATGCATCTATTAGATCACTCTATGATATGCTAATAAGGATGTGATTATATCTTAGAGACATGTCTTTCTCTAATTTTTCAATAACTGTTGACATACAGTATTATATTAGTTTCAGGTGTACAACATAGTGATTAGACATTTATGTAACTTATGAAGTACTCCTCCTGATAAGCCTAGTACCCATCTGACACCATACACAGTTAGTACAACACTAGAGACCCAATGCACAAAATTCATGCACAGGAGTGTAGGGGGTACCTCACCCCGGCCTGCACCCTCTCCAATTTGGGACCCCTTGGGGGATGTCTGACTACTAGTTTAGGCCTGATCTCGATGGTATCCATAGGTGGTATTTCTTTCTGAATGCTCTGGATACCTTCTATGGATGGCAGTCAGACATCCCTCTTGCAATCCGCAACTGCTGGCTCCTAACCACTCCGCCTGCCTGCCTGATCGTCCCTAACTGCTCTCCTCTGCTGGCCTGATCGCCCCTAACCACCTCTGCCTTGGCTCCCGCCACCGTGGCTTTGTCCGGAAGGACCTCTGGAAGGCTGTCTGGAAGATGTCTGGTCAAATTAGCATATTACCCTTTTATTAGTATAGATTATTGACTATATTCCCTCTGCTGTACACTACATCCCTGTGACTATTTCTATAACTGGCAATTTGCACATCTTAATTCCTTCCCCTTTTTCACCCATTCCCCAACCTCCCTCCCATCTGTCAACCATCAAAATGTTCTCTGTATCTATGAGTTTGTTTCTGTTTTGTTTGTTTGTTTATTTTATTTTTTATTAAACTTTTAAATGATTTGAGAGAGAGAGAGATTTGTTGTTCCACTTATTTATGCATTCATTGGTTGATCTTGTATGTGCCCTGACCAAGGATCAAACCTGTAACCTTGACGTACTGGGATGATGCTCTAACCAACTGAGCTACCTGGCCAGGGCTATTTTATTCGTTAAATTCCACATATAAGTGAAATCATATGATGTTCGTTTTTCTCTGCCTAGCTTATTCACTTATAATAATACATTGTGGGTTCATCCATGCTGTCGCAAATGGGAAGATTCCATTCTTTATATGGCTGTTATGTTCCATTGTATATATGTACTACATCTTCTTTACCTAATCATCTATTGATGGGTATTTGTGTTGCTTTCACATCTTGGCTATTGAAAATAATGCTGTAATGAACAGAGGGGTACATATGTCTTTTCAAATTAGTGTTTGGGATTTTATCAGATAAATGCCCAGAAGTGGAATTGCTGGGTCATATGGTAGTTTATTTTTAATTTTTTGATAAATCTCCATACTGTAGTCCATAGTGGCTGCACCAATTTACAATCCTACCAACAGTGCATTAGGGTTCCCTTTTTTTAGAGACATGTCTTTTTTTTTTTCTTCATTGATTTTAGGGAGAGAGAGAGAGAGAGAGAGAGAGAGAGAGAGAGAGAGAGAAACATCAATGTGCAAGAGAAACACCCATTGGCTGCCTCCCATATGCACCCCGATCAGGAATCAAACCCACAAATTGGGCATATACCCTGACCGGGAATCAAACCTACCACCTTTTGGTGTACGAGATGACACTCCAACCAACTGAGTCACACCGGCCAGGGCTTAGAGACATGTCTTAAAGTGACAACCCAAAAATTGCACATATGTCCAAACCTAACTGCAAGGGAGGTTGGAACAATATGGCCTGTAGCCGGGCAGCATGACCCAGGTGAAATTTGTGGGATTCATTCAGTTACTAAAAGGAAGACGGGAAAATGGATACTTTAAGATAGCTAAAAAAGAGAGATACCAAGAAAGTACCAATTAGGTAGTAATCATTTAGTGTCTGTAAATCAACTCTGAATTTTAATATTTTTGTTAAATAATTCATGTCTCTGAGAATGTCCAGTTGAGTAGAATAGGCTCATTCCTTCTTCTGCCCTCACCCTGCCCTACTGCAGAGGGAGTGTTCATGCCTTGCCCTCCCAATCTCCAGGCCTCCAGGTACATGCTATCCTCTCTACCTGAAATTTCTTTTCCCAGTTCATAACCTGGCTGGCTTTTTGTCACTCTTCTTTGCCCGAGACTCCATTCAGGTATCACATACTTCTGGAGGGCCTCCCTAAACAACCTCCATCTGAGTTAATATCCCCTTCCCCATGTGTTTATAGTGGGAGACTGTGGCAGGAGAGGCTCCCACCACCACCGCTGTACTGGCAGCCATCAGCCTGGCTTATGGCTGACAGAGCTCCTCCCATGTGAGAGTGCCCTGACCACCAGAGGGCAGCTCCAGCATTGAGCGTCTGCCCCCTGGTGGTCAGTGTGTGTCATAGTGACCAGTCATTCCCAGTCTTTCTGCTGTTAGGGTCAGTTTGCATATTACCCTTTTATTATCCTATCTAATAAAAGAGAAACATGGTAATTGGCATACGACCGCTACCCTTCCCATTGGCTAATCAGGGCAATATGCAAATTAACTGCCAGCCAAGATGGCAGCTTAAAGTGAACATGAGGCTTGCTTGCTTCAGTGACGGAGGACTACAACGTTCTCCGCCTGCCGCTGCAGGCCTCTGAGCTGCAACTCTAAGCAACTATGTAACAAATATAGAAGCTAAACAAAACCCCAGAAACCTGCTTTAGTCCGCCGGGCGTCAGCCAGCAGGATCGCAACATTGTAAGCAAAGGCCAGAAACCTACTTTCAGCAGCGGAGGCCTAAGAGCTGGAGCCAAGCCTCAAAGCTAAAGCTGGCCCAGAATAAAAAAGAAAAAAAGAAAAAAAGGAGCGGTTGGGAGCTTCAGTCACCCCCAGCCTGAAAACAGCCCGCAGCCCAGACTGGCCAGGCACCCCAGTGGAGACCCCCACCCTGAAGGATGTGTGACCAGCTGCAAACAGCCATCAGCCCCTCACCCAGGCTGGCCAGGCACCCCAGTGGGGACCCCCACCCTGATCCAGGACACCCTTCAGGGCAAACCACCTGGCACCCACCTGTGCACCGGGCCTCTACCCTATATAGTAAAAGGGTAATATGCCTCCCAGCACCGGGATCAGCGGAGCCCAGAGGCCTCCCAGCACCGGGATCAGTGTGACAGGGGGTAGCGCCCAAACCCCCTGATCGCCCTGCGGCTCTGTGTGTGACAGGGGGCGGGGCCACAACCTCCCTATCCACCCTGCTCTGTTCGTGACAGGGGAAGGCGCCCCAACACCCTGATCAGCCCTGCTCTGTGCCTGATAGGGGGGACCTCCCCAACCCCCTGATCGCCCTGAGGCTCTGTGTGTGACAGAGTGTGGCGCCCCAACCCCCCCCCCCCCCCGCCACGGGCCCTGCTCTGTGTGTGAGGAGGTAGAGCCATAACCTCCCCATCGGCCCTGCCCTGAGTGTGAGAGTGGCGGCGCCCCAACCCCCTGATCGGCCCTGCTCTGTGGGTGATAGAGGGCGGCGCCCCAACCCCCTCATGGGCCCTGCTCTGTGCGTGACAGGGGGCAGCGCCCCAACACCCTGATTGGCCCTGCTCTGTGCGTGACAAGGTACAGAGCCCCAACCCCCCTGATGGGCCCTGCTCTGTGAGTGACAGGGGGCAGTGCCCCAACCCCCTGATTGGCCCTGCTCTGTGCGTGACAGGGGGTGGCGCCGCAACCTCCCCATCGACCCTGCCTTGAGTGTGACAGGGGACGGTGCCCCAACCCCCCAATCGGCCCTACCCTGAGCGTGACTGAGGGTGGCATCACAACCTCCCGATCGCCCTGCTCTGTGCATGACAGGGGGTGGTGTCCCAACTCCCCAATCGGCCCTGCTCTGAGCCCGACCAGGGGCTGCACCTAGGGATTGGGCCTGCCCTCTGCCACCCGGGAGCAGGCCTAAGCCAGCAGGTCGTTATCTCCCAAGGGGTCCCAGACTGCGAGAGGGCACAGGCAGGGCTGAGGGACCCCCCTCCCCCTGAGTGCACAAATTTTTGTGAACCGGGCCTCTAGTATAGGATAAAGGCCTAGTGCATGGGTGGGGGCCGGCTGGTTTGCCCTGAAGGGTGTCCCGGATCAGGGTGGGGGTCCCGCTGGGGTGCCTGGACAGCCTGGGTGAGGGGCTGATGGCTGTTTGCAGCTGGTCACACCCCCTTCAGAGTGGGTTTCCCCACTGGGGTGCCTGGCCAGCCTGAGTGAGGGGCTGATGGCTGTTTGCAGGCTGGTTATACCCCCTTCAAGGTGGGGGTCCCCACTGGGGTGCCTGGCCAGCCTGAGTGAGGGGCTGATGGCTGTTTGCAGGTTGGTCAAGCCCCCCCTAGTGGGGACCCTCACCCCATGGAGGGTTGGCCAGCCTGGGTAAGGGGCTGATGGCTGTTTTCAGGCTGGCCACACCCCCTTTAGGGTGGAGGGTCCACACTGTGGTGCCTGGCCAGTCTGGGTGAGGGGCTGAGGGCCGTTTTCAGGCTGGCTAAGCCCCCGGGTGACAGAAGCTCCCAGCTTCTCCTTTTTTTCTTTTATTTTTATTCTGGGATTTATTTACATTCTATGATTGAAACTTTGTAGCCTTGAGAGGAGCTCAGAGCCAGCCAGGATGGGCAGGAGGGAAGCCTCCTGCTTGCTCCAGCTCCATGGCCATGGCCAGCTGAAAGCAGGTATCTGGGGTTTATTTATCTTCTATAATTGAAACTTTGTTGATTTGAGTGGAGCTCAGAGCCCGCCGCGGCAAGTGGGAAGCTTGGCTTCCTCCATCATTGGGGCAACCAAGCCTCCTGCTTGCTCCAGCTCTGTGGCTGCTGGCCGCCATCTTGGTTGGTTTAATTTGCATATAGTCGCTCTGATTGGCTGGTGGGTGTGGCTTAAGGCATAGCAAAGGTATGGTCAATTTGCATGTTTGTCTTTTTTTTTTAATATATTTTATTGATTTTTTACAGAGAGGAAGGGAGAGAGATAGAGAGTTAGAATCATCGATGAGAGAGAAACATCGATCAGCTGCCTCCTGCAAATCTCCTACTGGGGATATGCCCGCAACCCAGGTACATGCCCTTGACCGGAATCGAACCTGGGACCTTTCAGTCCGCAGGCCGACGCTCTATCCACTGAGCCAAACCGGTTTCGGCTGCATGTTTGTTTTTTATTAGTGTAGATAATATTCGAGACTGGGACATTCTTTGTTGTGGGGGTTTTCCCATACATTAGAGGATGTGGAGCAGTATTTCTGGCCTCCACCCGCTGGATATCAGGAGCATCCCTCAGTGGTGACATCCATAAATATCTCCAGATTTTACCAAATGGCCCCAGGGCAAGCATGTGAAACTCAAAGGCTAACACGGGCCAAATAAACAAGGTTTAAGTTTATGTGGGCCGCATAAAAGCAAAAGCTTCAATTTTCATAGAAACGTGGGTTTCTTTCAATAGAAACATGCTGAATACAAAGGGCTGAAATAAATGAGTAATCTTTAACATAAAATAATAAAACATTTAATAAAAATTAATATTTTTTCTTGAACATTAACTTACCAGACACTGAATAACTGCACAAATTAATAAGCATAATGCAAATAAACCTATTTTTCTTGCTCTCCAAAAGCGAAATATTTCCTGCTGTATAAAGTATTTCTCTCTTTACCGTGTCCAGCATGGCTAGAGAGCGGACAGGAGTCCTGAGTAGGGGCGACGGGGGATTGAGTAAATGAAAGAGACAGACACAGAGACAGTAGAGAAAGCTGGGACCGGGTGGGACAGCTGGCCCTCTGATGGAGAGACAGTGACCCAGAGCCGGTGCAGCACATTTATTATATACAGTATAATTCCAAGAAGTTTTACTAGATTTTAAAACAAAGGAAATTATGTGAAATCATGATTAAAGATCAAGCTATAGTCATGGTTAAAGATCAAGCTGTAATTTTTCATTCTTGTGGCTTCTTTGTAATAGTCACTCCTGGCTAAGCCCGGATAATTGAGTTCGTTCCTTGGGCCTGGCTGAGCTTAGATAATGAAACCCACCCTCTGGAACCTGAGCTAAGGGTCAGGCTGACAACGTACCTGCCTCTGGCATGGTGCGTTTCCAGGATGTGGCTCTGCAAACACCACTGGACTCAGCTGACAATAATTAAAGAAATGTTCCATGTGCCTTCCCAAGCACTCTCTACACTGTTGCGCACACCAAACAAGTCAGTATCAGACTAATGACATGGCAATCAGATGCTAAAATATTAGCCGCTAGTATTAGTGTAGAGAAATGGTGTGCCTGTGCATAAGGCGCATAAGGGTAATGAATGCAACACAATTATAGTACTTGGTCATTAGTGTTGTAGTTTGTTATTACTAATTATGTATAACAGAATATTGTAAAAATTAAGTAACAAAATTTTTATTAAAACGTTTCTAACAAACCATTATATTGGCTGGGCCGCAAAAATATTCATTGTGGGTCGCAAGTTTGACATGCTTGCCCCAGGGGCTCAAAATTGCCCAGGTTGAGAACCTGGTCTATTTCGAGGAAACACACCACTTCCCTATTGGTAAAAGAGGTTCGTGATAATTAACCCTTGTCCTGTATTTACCAGGCACAGACATGTAGCATCTTCTAACTCATTTAATTTTGCCAAAAACTCCATAGGGTCCTATTACTGTCCCCATCCTAAAGTGGGGAAACTGAGGCACAGAGCAATTGAGTGACTTTCCAAGGTCACACAGCCAGTGAATGGTGGAGTCAGGATTTTAACTGGGTCCTCTGGTTCCAGAACTTGCTTTCTCATGTTTTCTACTGTCCCTTGGGGTTGTGGGGACCTATCAGAGTGGATTATTATTGTTATTGTTGTTGTTTATATATTTAAAGCTACAACGAGTTGTTGAAAATTTTGAGTCACTTCTCACCAACACAACTCTGTGGGAATCAGGAGAGGAGAGAGAAGTTGCATCCAAGGCCACATCTATTCTCCAGACTATGGAATCCAATGTTCTAGAAACTGCCTTGAATGCCCCAGACCAAGAAATCCAGAAACTTCAAAACAATACTGTGGGTAAGGAGACAATAAGACCTGATGCTCATGGAGTGGGGTAGTGGGGTTTCTGGTTACTAGCTGGGGTCTGTATTAAGGAGTTAGAAAATAAATAAATACATTGCATGAGCCAATTTATATAAAATGCTGTAAATTTGCAAACTAATCTATTGTGACAGGGAGGGGAGTTTGGAGGGATAAAAAGGAGGCAAGAGAAAATTTGGGGAAACTTGGGGCTCATGGAAATGCTCACTACCTTGATTGTGGTGGTGGTTTTACAGGTATACACCAATAAAACTAATCAAATTGTACACTCTAACATACAACCAATTACACCTCCATAGAACTGCTTAAAAAAAAAAAAAAAGATTCTCAGTGGTTTCCAATCCTGGGTCTGTGATTTAGGCTTAAAAAGTATTTTTTAAATCTAGTGCCTACATAACCTAATAACACATGTAGAAGGAACATCTTATGAGATATTTTTTAAATGAAAATCCTTGTATTGCACTTGTCATACATATTACACAACCATGTGACATGACATGTTAATTAGCTTGACTATGGTTGTCATTTCACTAGGTATATATTGTGTAAAATCATCATACTGTAAACCTTAAATATATACAATTTTTCTTTTTAAAAATAAAATACCACAGCCAAACCAAGTATTAAATTTCTAATTAGGAAAATACATAAACAAAACTAATTTAGACCAACCAAATCTGCCCATATCCCAGTCTTCCAATCCTATACCTAGTTAGGTACATGTGTGATGAGGACACATATCTGTTGTGTATGCTATCTTTTACATACAGTTCCACAAAACCTGTTTTTTTCACTCATTATCTCACTAACATCTTTCCATGAAAACTGCAGACAGCATCATTACCTACATTATTGTCTTCCGTGACTTATAGAGTTGCATTGTATGAGTGTGCCATAATTTATTTTCCTATCCTGGGAAATGTGGGGTTTTGCCAAACAATCCTGTGATAAAGACCACTAAAAATTTATCTGTTTGTATTTTTTGATATTTTCTTAGGATGAATTCATAAAGGAGGAGTTGTTAGGTCAAGGGGAGAAAACACTTTAGACTTTTGATATATATCACTATATGGGCCTCCAGAAATATTTGTTGTGTTTTATTCAGCTCAGGGATATCAAAGGATTGGTGTATGCCTAACCATTTTTGTTTTACCAACTTAGCTGATAAAATACTTTATGCTCTATAAAAATAATAATAATGAAAATACTTTTTTTAAATATATTTTTTATTGATTTTTTACAGAGAGGAAGGGAGAGAGATAGAGAGTTAGAAACATTGATGAGAGAGAAACATCAATCAGCTGCCTCCTGCACATCTCCCACTGGGGATGTGCCCGCAACCCAGGTACATGCCCTTGACCGGAATCGAACCTGGGACCTTTCGGTCCGCAGGCCGACGCTCTATCCACTGAGCCAAACTGGTTTCAACATAATGAAAATACATTTAAAAGGTAAAAGAAAATCTAGTACCTAACCATCTTGGGAAACTGAAATTTGGACACTTTCATTATCAATTGAACCATTTTCCAAATTACAAATAATTCTCATCTGTCCTGATTTGGCCAGATTCTAATTGTTTAATCAGCTAACCAGTGCCCTCACCTCAGTGAGCTTCAGTCTCTTCATCTGTAAAATGGGATTATAATAATGCATATAATGCTGAGACCAGATGCTGCTTATTTGGGAGATTTCAGAAAAGTCTAAAGCATGAGCCAAGACAGGCCATTTGTACGGAAAAGCCACTGGAAACAGCTTGGGTGGGCCCACAAGTGGTGAGGCAGGGTCTCAGGGAATCACCAGGGCAGGGTGAACAGTGATAGCCAGGTTGATGAAGACTCAGATATGGTGCCTGCCTGCTGGCTCTGTGAGGAGAGGGCTCAGAAAAGGAGCCATGGCCTCTGCCAACACTTCTGTCTGGGAGAACGCTGCCCCTCTAGCTCACCCGGATGCCAGACACTTCAGTTCCTCTTTGTATGTCCCTGGTGCCTTTCAAGCTGCTGCCCCAGTTCTGGAGCTCAGAATGAATGAGTCTGAGTAAGTCCATGCACAGGTCCTTTAAGAGGAACTGCCTGGGACTCCAGAAGCCCTTGGTCTCACTCAGTCACAATCCCTGCCGATTTTTACAACCAGAAGTTATGGAAACTTCTCTTCACAGCACTGGATCCCTGAAATGAGGAGCCTGTTTTGGGGTTCTCAGGGGTGACCTCTGCAACCGAGATACCCCTCCTGATTTTTATCCACCACACATGGGTGTGGGACCAGCCCATTCCACATCTCTACCCCTCCTACCAGTCTCAATGTGGCTTATTCCTTAAATCCTTAGTTGTAAGAGTTCTGTTTAGCTACATTTAGGTGGTTCTGAATGATAATTGTCAGTAGTTTAGTAGTGCTTTTGATTTGATTGTGGGAGGATTCGAGTACCGCATTTACCTACACCCCCATTATAACCTTAAGCCTTGGAGAGGACCCCTAATTCTGAACCTCAGTTTCCTCATCTAAATAATGGTCCTTCATGGGGTTATATGATGCTGTCATAAGATGACAATGTATCAGGCTCTTAGCCCAGTGCCTGGCATCCCCTACACCAGTGATGGCAAACCTATGACACGCGAACTCATATTTTTGGTTGATTTTTCTTTGTTAAATGTCATTTAAATATATAAAATAAATATCAAAAATATAAGTCTTTGTTTTACTATGGTTGCAAATATCAAAAAATTTCTATATGTGACACGGCACCAGAGTTAAGTTAGGGTTTTTCAAAATGCTGACACGCTGCGCTCAAAAGGTTCGCCATCACTGCCCTACACATTCAGTAAATGTGGCCTGTTTTTGTTGCTGTGCACATTTTTTAAAACTTATAATAACAGTAAGCTTGCCTGGCACTTTTCTTACCAGCTGTTGAAACTCGAGTTGTTACAGACAATTGCTCCAAGGAAAGAAACATCATCAACTTGAACGCCCAAATGAACTCACTGGACATCCATTGCAATGACATCATCCAGGGAAACCTACAAGGTACATGTGGTGGCTGCATTCAGAATCCCTAAGACACACACAGCAATATCTCTGTGTGAGTCATAAGGAAACAGTCCCCAATAAGTTCCTACTTAATGGGTTTGTTACCCTAAGATTGTGTCAGTTGAGTCTTATCCTAAAAAAAAGACATCTTCCCAAAGTGGAAGCTTTTTATTCTTCTGCATGGAATAGACTTCTTTGTAATTTGGGGGCTGCTCCATCCATATCTCCGTTTGGGTTTACCCAGAATCAGTTTCTAGAAGAAATTGTAAGGGGTTCCAGCGTAAGAAGTTTATTTAGGAGGTGATCCAAGGAAGCAGCAGTAAGTGTATTAGTCAGAGTTCTCCAGAGAAACCAATAGAATGTGTGTGAAGAGAGACAGAGACAGATTTCAAGGAATTGCCTCATGTTATTGTGGAGGCTGGCAAGTCTAAAATATAGCCAGGGAAGAGCTGATATTGTAGCTCAAGTCCAGAGACAGTCTGAAGACAATTCCCTCTTCCTCCGGGGAGGTCAGTCTTTTCCTTAAGACCTTCAACTGATTGGATGAGGCCCACCCATGAGATGGAGGATAATCTGCTTTACTCAAGCCTAACTATTTAAGCTTTAATCTCAAGATCCATTCATGCTGTGACAAATAGCAGTATTTCAACTCTTCTTATGGCTGAGTAGTATTCCATTGTACTCATGTATCACATCTTTATCCATGGATGGACCTTAAGAATATTATGCTAAGCAAAACAAGTCAATCAGAAAAAGATAAGAGCCATATAATTTCACTCATATGTGGGATATAAAACTGAAACTCACAGATACAGAGAACAGTACCGTGGCTACCAGAGGGAAAGGGGGTGGGGGACAGTAAAAGGTAAAGGGGGCTAAATATATGGTGACAGAAGATGATTTGACTTTGGGTGGTGGGCACACAATGCAATATACAGATCATGTATCATAGAAATGTACACTTGAAACCTATATAATCTTATTAACCAATGTCACCCCAATAAATATAATTTAAAAAATAAAATAACTATAAGAATACTATAAGAATTCAAGCAAAAACAAAAATTTTTAAAGGATGCAGATAGATAGATAGATAGATAGATATTAATCTCATCTAAAAAATACCTTCACAGCAACATCCAGACTGATGTTTGACCAAATATCTGTGTACCATGAACTTGCCACGTTAACATAAAATTAACTACCCAAGTTGTGGAGAGAGAAAGTGAGGGGAGAAAAGGCAGCCAATACAGGGATTGTTATGTTAGTGAACAGGTTACTGCTGGTGGTAACTGGAGCTCAATCCCACTGAGTTATTCCACTAAAGGAGAAGGCGTTGGGCCATTTATCTAACCGCGCTGATTCATCACTGGTTGAGGACCCACCTGGGGAGTTCATTTCCAAACCCTTCCATTCTGCCCTGAGTGCAGACCAAACACATTCTCTCATGGAAAGCTCCCAGGCAGAGTTCAGCTGCCTGAGTAAAACCCATCAGCATATAAAGAAACCAAGAGTGCCAAGAAATAAAGTCAGGGTGCCTACAGAATCTGCATACAAAGGAGTAGATTGTTACTATTAATTGTCCCAGTGTTATCAGACTCTGACTTTTGTTTTGGGGGAGGGGGGGTGACGGGCAGTTAGAAATGAATTCAGCTTTATTTGAGTCACATTATCTAGTCACTTTTTTTACTTTTTTTTTCAACTACAGTTAACATTCAGGATTATATTAGTTTTAGGTGTACAGCATAGTGGTTAGACTTTTACATAACTTACAAAGTGATCCCCCTGATAAGTCTAGTATTCACCTGACCATACCTAGTTATTATAACATTATTGACTACATTCCCTATGCTGGACTTTATATTCCCGTGACTATTTTGTAACTGCCAACACACTCTGATTTTTTTCCCCAAGAGAAACCAAAAATTGAGTTGTTGGCATGAAAACCTTTAATTTTTCAATTTTGCAAGAATACTTAGCTAAAACTGCTATAGCAAGATAAATGGGGTCTTGAAATCCAATCATGTAAATATGGATACAGTTGTCTGTACTGTCCATCAAAACTCCCAAAGTAAAACATAGACAACAAACCGCATTCTGATCTGAGACAATCTCATGAGACAATCAGTTCCTATCACTTTCCTCCCTCAAGAAGATAAGTACTTGAATCTGCCTCCATTTGTGAATGGACCAGGCAAAGGAGGGGAGCCAACCTCCAAACACATAATTTCACACTTGCATTATCATGGGATTCCTCTGCAATTCACAATTTGTAGAGAGTGCAAGACTTCACACAGTACAGGCTACCAAATCACATCTTCAGCCCAGTTTGCTCCTTGGTCACACCCTGGGGTACTGGGGTTTAGGATTTCAACATGTAGATTCATGAGGACACAGCTCAGCCCAGAACAGCTGTCTATGCTGATGGTTTAAATAAATTATATGCATCACAGTGGGATTCCATGTGCTTTGAGGAGTACCTGGCACAGATGTGCTCAGCAGGAGACTATTTATCATCCCCTAATGGGCTCTGTGGTCTCATCTCCAAGCATTTGCATTGGTTGTTTCCCTGCCAGGAATGACAACCATCACTTTGTTGGGTGAACTTTGTCTCTTCTTTTAATATAGCTCAACTTTCACCTCCCAGGACTGCCCACTTCCATCACAGCACCAGAGTCAGGCCATCCCTCCCCAGCATGAACCTACCTTATCTTGGCATCTACCATGTTGTGTTGTATCTGTTGATTGACACAGCCCTGTCTCCTTCACTGTACTGGGGTCCCTTTCAGGGCGGGAACCATTAATTCTTTCTCTATAGGCACTGTATCTGGCAAACAATAACAAAAGCTCGTCAAATTAAATCCACTGTTAGGCTGAAGCCTTAACATTACTAATGAGAGAAAAGAACCCATTGATGGATGTGTGACAAACTCATAAGGGACATTTCTCTGTCCTTCAGGTTCTGCTTGGATTCCCAGCCTCAGAACTATTGACATATGGGGCCAGGT
Organism: Myotis daubentonii; assembly: GCF_963259705.1. Lineage (NCBI taxonomy): Eukaryota > Metazoa > Chordata > Mammalia > Chiroptera > Vespertilionidae > Myotis > Myotis daubentonii. The sequence goes on along the minus strand of NC_081844.1, from coordinate 24,204,813 downwards.
TATTCTCTGGGGTGGGGCCCATAGTGTTTTGAGCACTATATCCTTGGCCTTGGCCCACTGGATGCCAATAGCAACCCCCGAGTTGTGACAACCAAATATGCCTCCAGACAGTGCCCTGTGTTCCCTGAAGGGGGCAGAATCACCCTCAATTGAGAACCGCTGGTCTACAGTAATCTTGTAACTTATCTTCAAACAGTGACAATTTTAAAATTGGAAGAGGGTACTATTAAATTACACCAGGACACCAGGTGTGAACTGGGACTTTATAGGTAATTATAGATGTAACACACCCTTCCTCCCATAAAACATATCATTGAATAAACCCACAAGGCCATGGAGACCAACCTTGGAAACCTCTACAGCCACTCTTCTTTTTCCTGCTTGTGATTTGCTCTTATGCCAGAATATTCCAGATTAAAAATAAGCAATTTCTAAGCATAAAAACAGGTGAGTATATCACCTGCCTCTGTTTTCTAACCACCTACTCGTGTTTCATTCTGACAACAGAAGTTGACTTTAACTTAAAGAAACAAGTGGCTCTCCTACTTCTGATCTCTTGAGTGAGGCCAGAGAAATCTGATTAGAAAAACTGCACAGCTAGTCACGGGAAAAACTAGGATTTGAATGCAGAAACCCAGTTCTTTCCCCTAAAATCTTAAATAATCGCTATATGCAGCCTCTTTGCCACATGGACTTCTCAGCAGCACAAAGAATAATGAGTACTTATTGACATGGAAATATTTATATAAAAACCCTGGGTGTAACGTCATGACTGAGGCTCAACCAATCAGAAGGAAGTCAGTCCTGCAGGGGTCATCTTGGAAATGGCTGCACCCTCCCCAAGCTGTTTCCTGCTAGGGCAGTGAGGTTTGAGGCAGGAACCCGCCCTCAGAGCATGGCTGCACTGAGTCCTGGGTCCTCTTAACAACAGCTGCGCCCTCCCCGAGCTGTTTCCGGTAAGGGCAAGGTTTGAGGCAGGAACCGGCCCTCAGAGCGTGGTGGCATATCTTTATAAAGTTTTCATACATTATATTAGAGGTCGTGGTAGTACTGTTTTACCCACAGCGTCTACAGGAATTGCTGCAAATTTACTTCTCGGTGGAAGCACCTTTCATTCCCAATATAAATTACCCATTCCACTCAATGAAACATCAATTTCTAGACTCAATATAAACAGTGAACTTGCTAAAACTATTAAAAAGGCCCAACTTCTCATTATTGATGAATGCACCATGGCATCCAGTCATGCTATAAATGCCATAGACAGATTACTAAGAGAAATTTGAATGTTGTATTTGGTAGGAAAGTTCTCCTTCTTGGAGGGGATTTTCGACAATGTCTCAGTATTGTACCGCATACTATGCGATCGGCCATAGTACAAATGAGTTTAAAGTACTGCAATGTTTGGGGCTGTTTCAGAAAGTTGTCTCTTATAACAAATATGAGATCAGAAGATTTTGCTTATAGTGAATGGTTAGTAAAATTTGGAGATGGCAAACTTGATAGCAGTTTTCATTTAGGAATGGATATTATTAAATCCCCTGTGAAACGATTTGTAATGGATCTATTATTGAAGCAACCTTTGGAAATACTGTATCTATAGATAATATTAAAAATATATCTAAACGTGCAATTCTTTGTCCAAAAAATGAGCATGTTCAAAAATCAAATGAAGAAATTTTGGATATACTCGATGGAGATTTTCACACATATTTGAGTGATGATTCCATTGATTCCACAGATGATGCTAAAAAGGAAAATTTTCCGATTGAATTTCTTAATAATATTACTCCTTCGGGAATGCTGTGTCATAAATTAAAATTGAAAGTAGGTTAAATCATCATGCAATTGAGAAATCTTAATAGTAAATGGGGTCTTTGTAATGGTACCAGAGTTATTATCAAAAGATTACGACCTAACATTATCAAAGCTGAAGTATTAACAGGATCTTCAGAGGCAGAGGTTGTTCTGATTCCAAGAATTGATTTGTTCTCACCTGACACTGGCCTCCCATTTAAATTGATTCAATGACAGTTTCCCGTGATGCCAGCATTTGTGATGACTATTAGTAAATCACAAGGACAAACTCTAGACAGAGTAGACATATTCCTATCTGAACCCGTTTTCGCACATGGTCAGTTATATGTTGCTTTCTCTCGAGTTCGAAGAGCATGTGACGTTCAAGCTAAAGTTCTAAATACTTCAGCACAAGGAAAATTGGTCAAGCACTCTGAAAGTGTCTTCACTCTTAATGTGGTGTACAGGGAGATATCAGAATAAGTTTAATCACTTTATCAGTCATTGTTTGCATCACTGTTGTTTTTATATCATGTTTATGTTGTTTTTATATCATGTTTTTGTTGTTTTCATATCATGTTTTTGTCATTTTTATATCATGCCTCTGTTGTTTTATATCCTTTTGTTACTGTTCATTTATTAATAAATTTATATATTATTTTCATATACATTTTACTAATTTCCTTTCATCTATCACACTTCTATTATACAGAAAGGGCAAATAGAAATATTAAAAGGAAATTAATTAGCGGAAATATTTTAATAAATGAACAGTAACAAAAGGATATAAAACAACAGAGCCATGATATAAAAATGACAAAAACATGATATGAAAACAACATAAACATGATATAAAAACAACAGTGATGCAAACAATGACTGATAAAGTGATTAAACTTATTCTGATATCTCCCTGTACACCACATTAAGAGTGAAGACACTTTCAGAGTGCTTGACTAATTTTCCTTGTGCTGAAGTATTTAGAACTTTAGCTTGAACGTCACATGCTCTTCTAACTCGAGAGAAAGCAACATATAACTGACCATGTGCGAAAACGAGTTCGGATAGGAACATGTCTACTCTGTCTAGAGTTTGTCCTTGTGATTTACTAATAGTCATCACAAATGCTGGCATCACGGGAAACTGTCATTGAATCAATTTAAATGGGAGGCCAGTGTCAGGTGAGGACAAATCAATTCTTGGAATCAGAACAACCTCTCCCTCTGCAGATCCTGTTAATACTTGCATTTGGGGAGGAGGAGCATGGGAGGAAGAGTGAACTTACTAGGCACACCCAAGCACAGGTGTGACCATTGTGGAAGCATGATACATGTGGGGCAGGAAAGGGGGCAGAAGGAATGGTGGTGGCACTTTATTTTTCTGTTTCCTCAGGTCCCAGTGCAGTTGTCTTTATTTCATACTCTTCTCTTGGAAATATCATAAATGCAACTTTTTTTGTCGGGATAAATAAGGAAGATCAAGTTTACCTGAACTCCCAGGTAGTCAGCGCTGCTATTGGACCCAAAAGGAACACATCTCTCTCCAGGCCTGTGATTCTGAGTTTTCAGCACGTGAAGGTGGGTCAAGCCTGCTATTTGGACTTGCTTGGGTTTCACAGATGTAGATGGAACAAATGCATAGCCTCCCAGTCAGTGATTCTGGACCTGTGCTGCCCCATTTCGTAGCTAGGAGCTACCTGTAGCTATTAAGCATTTAAAATGCGGTGGGTCTCACTATACTGGGTGATCCTTGAAGACAGGGACTTTGTTGTTGGCATTCTAGCCCATGGTCGGCAAACCGCGGATCATGAACCACATGCAGCTCTTTGGCCCCTTGAGTGTGGCTCTTCCACAAAATACCACGTGCAGGCACGCACGTACAGTGCGATTGAAACTTCATGGCCCATGCGCAGAAGTCGGTATTTTGTGGAAGAGCCATACTCAAGGGGCCAAAGAGCCTCATGTGGCTTGCGAGCTGCAGTTTGCCGAGCCACAGTTTGCTGACCACTGATCTAGACTATCCTAAACCTTGCTTCCCCAATCTCTCACCACACCTCATTAATGAATAATTAGTTTATAGCAGAAACTGCTTCTATTTATCAGAGTCTAGATGGAGGAAAGTGGGATAAAGGAATAGTAGGTGAAAGGGGAAGGAATGATGAGAATTCTGTCACCTTCTTTCACTTTCCCTTCATTTGCCACTACCACTGGTCAATGATCAACTCGATGATACCTCTAGTCCAAGTGGTACAGATTATCCTATGAGAGGGAGATAAAAGAAATGGATCATGATGATTGAATACAGAAACAAAAAGTAAGGAGAAAGGATGGGAAAGATAAGTGAGGGATGGTGAGTGCCACGTGGTCATAAAGTACCATAGCTTGCTAACTCCTGATCAGTATACACAGTAGAGGTGCCAAGAGCAAGAAAAATTGCTCTATAAAAAAAGAGAAGTAGAGTTGAGAGAGCATAGTAGAAAAGAGATTAGGATAGAGTGAAAAATTAAGAGGAATTTTAGGGAAATAATAGAGACCTTAGAAGAGATTTTTTAAAAACCAAAGGAAGCACAGCCAGCATGGCTCAGTGGTTGAGCATTGACCTATGAACCAGGAGGTTACAGTTCGATTCCCAGTCAGGCCATATAGGTTGTTGGCTCAATCCTCGGGGGGCGGGGGGGAGTGCAGGAGGCAGCTGATCGGTGATTCTCTCTCATCATTGATGTTTCTATCACTCTCTCCCTCACCCTTCCTCTATGAAATCAATAAAAATATATTTTAAAAAATAAAATAAATAAAAACCAAGGAAGATAACAGTTTGCAATTTGCTTTGCAATGTTAACCATTTGCCCCACATTCCACAAATATATTTAATTAATTAATTAGTTAATTAAATATTTATTTAATTATTTAGTTAATTAATTAATTAAAATCAAATGTGGTGGGTCTGGATTGAGATTTCAAAGACTTAGTATTCTGAACACTTAGTATCTCTAGATTTCAAAAACTTAGAAATAAACATGCAAACTATCTTCTTAATATTTTCGCTATTGATTACACATGTTGACTTATATTGACATATTAAAACAAAGGGAACTGGAACAGCATCCTACAGAATTATGTCATAACCAGATGCTCTGTAGGGATGCAACACATTAGATAGGCACACCAATAAAATATTTACAATATTTTACCCTATATTTGAATTAAAATGTAAATCTATTATGTAATCAATTAAATCCTATCTAATAAAAGAGAAAAATGGTAATTGGCGTACGACGATACCCTTTTCATTGGCTAATCAGGGCTATATGCAAATTAACTGCCAACTATGATTGGCAGTTAACTTCCAACTAAGATTGGCAGTTAACTGCCAACAAGATGGCGGTTAATTTGCATATGTAGGCACAATGCAGGGAGGCCAAAGGGAAAGCAGGAAGAAGCCCCCTGCCACTGACAGTGATCAGAAACCCAGGGGGGAGCTAAGAGCTGGGGGGCAGGGCAAAGGCGGCCCTGGGGCCACCTTTGCCCTGCCCCCCAGCCATGATCGGAGAATCAGGCGCCTTTGCCGCCCTGGCCAGTGATAGCAGGAAGTAGGGGTGGAGCCAGCGATGGGAGCTGGACACGGTCGAAGCTGGCAGTCCCGGGAGCTAGGGGTCCCTTGCCTGGGCCTAAAGCGGAGCCCACGATCGCGGGGCCACTGCAGCTGCGGGTCCCCACTGCCCGGGCCGGACGCCTAGGCCAGAGGTGTTAGGCCTGGGCAGGGGCGGAGCCTGCAACCACGGGGAGCTGGGGGTCCCCTGCCCAGGCCTGACACCTCTGCCGGAGGCCTCAGGCCTGGTCAAGGGACCGATCCGGTGATTGGTGATCAGAGGGTGATGAGGGTCAACTCCTCTGGCCGAGGCATCAGGCCTGGGTGGGGGGCGGAGCCGGGGATTGGGGGGATATAATGGTCCCCTTGCCCAGGCCTGAAGCCTGGGTCAGAGGCGTCAGGCTTGGGCGGGGGTGGAGCAAGCGATCAGAGGGAGATGGGGGTCCCCTGCCCAGGCATGATTCCTGGGCCAGAGGCCTCAGGCCTGGGCAGGGGCCAGAGCCAGTGATCAGGGGGAGATGGGGGTCTCCTGTCCAAGCCTGACACCTCTGGCAGAGGCGTCAGGCCTGGGCAAGGGGCCGATCCTGCGATTGGAGGGTGATGGGGGTCAACGCCTGAGGGCTCCCAGTATGTGAGAGGGGGCAGGCTGGGCTGAGGGACACTCCCCTCCCCACACACACCCAGTGCACGAATTTCGTGCACCGGGCCCCTAGTCTATAAATAAAAAACTATTTTGAATATAGTGAGTTAAATGAAAGATATCATTAAAATTAATCTGACTTGTTTTTTTCACCTTTTTTAATAGGGCTAGTAGAAAATTTCAGATTACATCCGTGCTGTTTTTCTTGGGCAGCATGATACTAGTGCATGAAATTATTTTAAATGCAGGTACCTCCTATATCTGTGAAATTTGAACTGAGATATAATATTCATTTCTGCATAGAAGGCTGGTATTAATGGTTAAGACTACAGAACTCAGTCAGAAAAAAAAATTTTTAATACATTTTTATTTATTTCAGAGAGGAAGGAAGAGAGAGAGAGAGAATGAGAAACATCAATGATGAGAGAAAACCCAAGCATGTGCTCTGAACTGGGAATTGAATGGTGACCTCCTGGTTCATAGGTTGACGCTCAACCACTTAGTCATGCCGGCTGGGCCAAAAAAAAAAAACACTTTTAAATTAATCCATTGCCTTTTCCCATTCTCTGTCCAAACTCATAAAGATAGGCAGGGTAGTAGTAGCCAGACATAGACGTAGTAAAATTTGTTTGCTCCTTTCCCTTTCAGTTCAGAAAATAAGAATTGAAGAAAACCTAATGATTTGTGTTGTTAACATGGATGGACCTTGAGGCCATTATGCCAAGTGACCTAAGTCACACAGAGAGAGACAAATACCAAATTATTTCACTCATATGTGGAATCTAAAAGAGCCAAAGTCATAGAGACAGAGAACAGATTGCTGGTTGCTAAGGGCTGGGGGTGAGAGAAATAGGTGAAAGTGATCAAAGGGTACAAACTTCCAGTTATGAGAAGAATAAGTTCTGGGGGGTCTAATGAGTACAGCATGGTGACTCTAGTTAATAATACCATATTGTATATTTGAAAGTTGCTAAGAGAGTAGGGTTTTAAAGCTCTCACCACAAAATAAAAATTGTAACTATGAGAGGTGATGGGTGTTAACTAAACTTGCTGTGGTAATCATTACATTTTACACCTTAAACTTACACAATGTTACATGTCAATTGTCCCTCCGTAAAGCTGGAAACTTAATCTACTTTTAAAATAATAATTTAAGAAAATAAGAGTTAAAGGAGAAAGGCGGGGAAATGTAGGTTTTCTCTATCTGATGCATAAAATCTAGGCATGAAATTTTTGATGAACGACATGGGGCAGAGGGAGTGGAGCAGGAAATCTGGGAATGAGCTAGTAGAAAATTTCAGATTACATCGTGCTGTTTTTCTTGGTCAGCATGATACTAGTGCATGAAATTATTTTAAATGCAGGTATCTCCTATATCTGTGAAATTTGAAGTGAGATATAATATTCAATTGACATGTAACATTTGCATAGAAGACTGGTATTAACGGTTAAGACTACAGAACTCAGTCAGAAAAAAAAAATTAATTTTTTTTGTATCTCAAAGGAGATACAGGCCCCAAAGAGAAGAGTATCTGACTGGTCTCCTTGCCCCATGAACAGTTGATCTAGAAGCCCTTGGGACAAAGAGAAAAGGCTGAGGGCTAATTTTATCCTCTATCTCCTGGTGATGTTCTTTTCCTATACTACCCCTCTCATTGCATAAGCAATCATTGTGTTCTCAGGAAAGGAACTGGTGTCAAGGGACCAGAGAAATTTTTTTGTTATTGTTTTGGGGGAGTTGGAGGGGTTGGGGAGACCAGGGAAATTGGGCTTGGAAAGTATTGGGGAGAAAACTTTGTGTGAGCCTTACACTCTCTTTTTGTCTGATTCCCCTGGTAGGGGACAAAGTCATAAATCCAATGACATCTTGTAAAATTCAAACTCCCACAGAGAGAGATGACCTTGTTTTACGTTTTGTGAAATCCTGATGGAGGTGGGACCATGGGGGCTGTTGTCCTGGTGGCCATTCTCTCCACTTAAAATAGAAATCACCTGAGTCACTCTCAGCCACGTTCTCATTCTCCACCCCAGCGCAGACGGCACTCTAAGAGCTGCTCCTTCTGAGCAAGAACACAGTGAGCCCATTCTATTTTCAGATGAAACCCCTGAGCAAGAAGGTCTTCTGTGTCTTCTGGAACAGCACTGGGGAGGACAGCCACTGGTCCAGGGACGGCTGCTTCCTGGTGCAGGTGAACGAGAGTCATACCACATGCAGATGCACTCACTTGTCCAGTTTCGCTGTCCTCATGGCCTTCACCAGCCAGGTATGATGCAAGCATTTAATTCCTCTACCTAATCCTTGTTGAGCTCCTACTAGGTGGAGATGAGTGCTATAAAGAAAATGAAAACAAGCGAGAGACCGGAGTGACTGGAGAGGCGTGCCACTTTAGATAGAATGGTCCGAGGATTAAATATGAGAGCCGAAATCTGATTATTAAGAAATTAGTGGAACTGTGATGTGGATAAACCTTGAAAACATGATGCTGAGTGAGAGAAGCCAGACACAAAGGATCATATATTGTAGAATTCCACATATATGAAATGTCCAGAATAGGCAAACCCATAGTGACAGAAAACAGATTTGTAGTTGCCAGGGGCTGGGAAGAGGACTGAATGAGAATAACTGTTTATGGGCATGGGGTTTTATTTGGGAGGTGATGAAAATATTTTGCAATTACATAGAGGTAGTGGTTGCACAACACTGAACGTGCTAAATGCTACTGAACTGTACTCTGTAAAATGGTGACTTTTATATTATTTGGATTTTACCTCCATTTTTAAAAAGCCAGTAGGAAAGGGTCTCAGGAAGAGCATCTGAAGAAGAGATACAAGTATGGTCAAGACTCTGAAGAGAGAACAAATTTGGTGTGTTCCAGAGAGAAGTGTGGCTGGAGCAGAATGAATGAGAGGGGTTGGAAAGGGGCAAGGTTGGAGAGATGGAAGCTGGAGAAATGTGCCAGATCTTGAATGCCAAATTCAGTTTCCTTCCAAATTGCAATGGGAAGGCAATGGAGGTTTTCCATCATGGATGTTACATATTTATGTCATTAGAAGATCCCTCTGACTCTCAGGTCAAGAATGAGCAGTGATCAAGAGTAGACTCGAAAAGAGATGATGGTGGCTGGGGTTCAGGTGGTAGAGATGGTAGGAGAAGGTCAGACTGGACACATATCCTCGAGGTGGGGTTGGAGAACTTACTGATGACATAGGCTGGGTGACAGCATACAGGAGGTCCTGCATCCCTCTCTTTTCAGGGTTGGAGGTGGTGCCCCAGACAACACTCAGTGGAAATCTCTGACCTCCCCTATTGCACAGGGCAGTGGGAAAGCTAACATCCTCCTATATAATAAAAGGGTAATATGCAAATTGACCGCATGGTGGAATGACCAGTCGCTATGGCGCACACATGTTATATGTCAATTGTCTCTCAGTAAAGCTGGAAAATTAATATAATTTTGACTCTCAACCACTGAGCTCAACCACAGGAGGAGCGCTGCTCAGTCACAAGCTGGGCTGACGGCTGGCAAGCACAGCAGCCTGCCTCTGTGGCAGCACTAAGGATGTCCGACATCCATTAGTCGGACATCCCCTGAAGGAGGGCTCCCGGACTGCGACGAAAGGGCACAGGCCTGGCTGAGGGACCACCCCCCTTCCTACCCCCGGGCCTCTAGTATGTTTATAAACATGAAAATACTTCTTTCATTCATTGTTACATTCATGAAGTTTATCTATGGGTTGAGCATAGCCTTAGTTTATTCATTTTCATTGCTGTATAATATTCCCTTGCATAACTATACTACAATGTACTTATTCACTCTACAGTTACTGAGTATCAAGGTTGTTTCCTGTCAGGAGCTATTAAAATACTGACTTCTACGCATGGGCCACGAAGTTTCAATCGCGCCCGCACGTGGTATTTTGTGGAAGAGCCACACTCAAGGGGCCAAAGAGCCGCATGTGGCTCGCGAGCTGCAGTTTGCCAACCACTGGTCTGATCGGTGCTTCTCTGTCTCTGGATCTGTTTTTGTTCATCAGTTTATGTTGTTCATTATATTCCACCAATGAATGAGATCATGTGATATTTATCTTTCTCTGACTGGCTTATCTCACTTAGCATAATGCTCTCCAGTTCCATCCAAGCTGTTGCAAAAGGCAAGAGTTCCTTCTTTTTTACCGCAGCATAGTATTCCATTGTGTAGATGTACCACAGTTTTTTAATCCACTCATCTGCTGATGGACACTTAGGCTGTTTCCAAATCTTAGCTATGGTAAATTGTGCTGCTATGAACATAGGGGTGCATATATTCTTTCTTATTGGTGTTTCTCGTTTCTTAGGATATATTCCTAGAAGTCATATTACTGGGTCAAATGAGAGTTCCATTTTTAGTTTTTTGAGGAAACTCATAATGTGCCTGTGTTTAGACTGCCCTGTTCCAAGGGGGGAAACCACAATCCCAGAGCAGGATAGTGCGGCTGATGTCTCCTCTTTGCTGGGTCCCAGGAAAAGGATCCCGCCCTGGCTGTGATCACCTACGTGGGGCTGAGCCTCTCTCTGCTGTGCCTCCTCCTGGCGGCCCTCACCTTCCTGCTGTGCAAAGCCATCCAGAACACCAGCACCTCACTCCACCTGCAGCTCTCTATTTGCCTCTTCCTGGCCCACCTGCTCTTCCTCACGGCCATCGACAGAACTGAGAACGAGGTACTGACACTGTCCCAAAGGACCCCTCTCTTCCCCAGGGGATGCTGCTTGGGCACCTTAATAAAATCGCTTTGGTTTCTGGGAGAGGTTGGAGCGGTGATGCCCAGGTGTCCAGTGTTGACATTGATCGCCAAGCACCTTTATTATTGATGGACTTGGTCTAATGTCAGTTGCTCTGAACTAATGCCAGTATAAAGGAGAGGCCCTCAGTTCACACACCAACCTAAGTATCCCACCTGGTGACTCTTACTCCTCCCCCAGGTGCTGTGCGCCATCATCGCGGGTGCCTTACACTATCTCTACCTGGCCTCCTTCACCTGGATGCTGCTGGAGGGCCTGCACCTCTTCCTCACCGCGCGCAACCTGACGGTGGTCAACTACTCCAGTGTGAGCAGGTTCATGAAGTGGCTCATGTTCCCGGTCGGCTATGGAGTCCCAGCTGTAATCGTGGCCATTTCCGCAGCATCCAGACCTCGCCTTTATGGAACACATGAACAGTGAGCTTGACTCACGCCCTGGGCCATGGACAGTTTGGGGGGCAGCATTAATGACGGTGATTGAGATGTCCATAGCAAATGGATATGTTTTCCCTTGAGTGTAAGAGCTCTGGCCTTGCTCCAGTGAAGGAGGGAAAGATGGCAATAGGAGCTTGGAAGGTTCTGAAGGAGGCAGTCTCGTGGATAGGTACCAGCTTTATCCCTCCCATAATTTGGAGCTTTCAAGTCTCAGATTCCTCTTTAGTATTATCCCCATTTTCCCACCGTCATGACCTTGGTATGAACATTCAACACAGCTGTGCTTATAAAATGTGTAATGTAGCATTAACACTCAGTCGTGAGCAATCAAAACCTTCATTGCCATCAACTGGCATTGTCAGAAGACATTGGAAACGTTCTCTGTTAGGAAAAGTGTCACTTCATGTTCATTTCATGAACTTTCTCTGATCTCTCTGTGTCCCTTTCCCCATTATTCCCAGCTGCTGGCTCGAGCTGAAACAAGGATTCATCTGGGGTTTCCTTGGCCCCGTCTGTGTCATTATCTGCGTGAGTATGTGGCTCCAGGGGTCCTGACCAAAGGAAGCACCAGAAGTACTGGGTGCAAGACAGTACATGGGGCGTGCATTTTCTCTATCGAATGGTTTCACTTCTCCACCTGCTACCAATTCAGTCCTGTGTGCAAGGAAAGTAGGAGTTGTGTGCAATTTATTAAGGACGCCGTGCATTATTTTAACTTGCATTCCTGGTCTGCGTCATTCCTGCAGGTGAATTTAGTATTTTTTCTCTTGGTCCTTTGGCTTTTGAAAAAGAAATTCTCCTCCCTCAACAGTGAAGTGTCAACCATCCAGAATACAAGGTAAGATGGAGCACATGGTACTTCTGATGCTCTCTTCCTCTCCTTACCCCCTTCTTCTCCCTCCTACATATCTACACACACATACACCCCACAACCAGGCTCCAGGGACTAGCAAGGCTGCTGTCATCTCCCAATATCCGTATTAGATAGAGCACAGGCTAAGCTACTGAGACAAAAAGACACCCCATCAAAAAGAGTGAAATAGAAGTTTATGTTACTCTCATGTCACAGTGCAGAGGCGAGCAGTCCAGGGTTGGTGGGGAAGCTCTGCTCCACAAAGTGATGCAGAGACTCAGGTCTTCCTATTTTGTTTCTCCACCATTCCCTAAGATGTTGTCTTTGTCAGTTTCCCATCCATGGGAAGTTGCATGGCCTACATTTGCTCATATTTTATTAGCTAGACCTTAGTCACATGGTGACAACTAGCTTCAGGGGAGGCAGGGAATATATAGTCTCGAACTTGGTAGCCATGTGTCCTTGAAAAAACTCAAAGAGGAGAGGGATCTGACCCTAAAAGGAAGAGGAGGAGAATGGACAAAAACAGCAGTTTCTGCCACACAACACAAGATGCACACAGGAGTACTCTTTTTATCAAAAACAACCAACTTAAGTTTGTGAATCCATCAGTTACTGAAGGCTTGGATTCTATAGAAACTCTGAAAGTTGTGCTTCTGCAGGATGCCCCAGCAAAACTGGGTTCACCCCACTGGTGGAGACCGATTTGGCTAATTATAACAAACTTAAATATATATCTAAAGAGTTTTGTGTAGTGGGTTTAGAAAGGATTTAGATTAAAATATTTTTTGTATAATACTATTTCAAAAAATTGGGGGCTATGAGCTTTTTTTAATTGGCAGCATCCATTTTACTTGGAACACGTCATTTGTTGTTTTCATTTTAATCACAAAAATAACACAACATATACCTTTTTTTTCAAAAATATATAAAGTGAAATGGTTAACTCCCTCTTTTCTTACTACTTCCACTTCGCAAGAAAGCTGGAATTAACAAACTTTATGACAGGTATGATATAATATGCGTGTTATTTTCCCCAGACCTTTTTCTGTGGGTTTCTATAGAACAGACAGGCACACATACAATAGCCAACACACTCCACAAATCGTTCCTCAACCAGCTTTTTTCGCATAAAACATTATGGTTTAAATTAGGGATAAATATGTATACTGCGTATGTAGGTATATAGTGACCTTACATCTCAGTTTGCCTGGGACAGTCCTAGTTTATGCCTGTTGATCCTATGTAATTATTAATAACACCCTTTTTAATCTCAAAAGTCTCCCTGTTTGAATAACAGATTATATGGCCCTCCATCTATAGAAGAGAAAGAAATAAAGAGCCCCTAGTTTTAGAATGCTTTATGCATATGTGGTACTGATTTTGTTCTATATATTATCCTAAATACATATGTTAAAGTCTCATTTAATCTTTTCAGCAGCCCTGTGAAACAGGACTATTAGAAAGATGGGGAACCCGAGTTATAGAAAGGTAATTTGCCCAACGTCACACAGTGCTGCCTTGGGTTTAAACCCAAGCAGTCTAGCTCCAGAGTCCTCACCATTAACAACCACTCTACAAGGGTGTCCATGTCCATTTCCAGCTTGTGTACATGTTCGTTTATACTCCCCTCAGGATGCTGACACTGAAAGCAGCGGCCCTGGTCCTCATCCTTGGCTGCACGTGGTGTCTGGGCATCTTGCAGGTGGGCCCAGCTCAGAGGGTCATGGGCTACCTCTTCACCATCATCAATAGCCTTCAGGGTGTCTTCATTTTCCTGGTCTACTGCCTCCTCAGCCAGCAGGTAAACATTTACCCTTTCTTTATTGTTTTAAAGTGAAGAAAAATTTGCGGGTATGTAGTTTAATGAACATTTAGATACACGTTCTCTAAATTTTCATATGAATTTGTGAGCAGTGTGTAAATGCTACCTATATTTTCTCTACTTTGAGATGCTATTGATTGTGAGATATGTCCATTTATTAATGGCTTTACAAGGTAAATAATTACTCTATCAAGGAAATATCATATTTGTTTTCAGCTTTCCCTTTTGTAATTGTCATCTATTTCTGTGTTAACAACCTCAAAAATCTCAGTGGCTTAAACGTGAATATGTACTATTCTCATTCTCAGTCTGCAGGTTGATGAGAGCTCAGATGATCTTGGCTGGCCTCAGCTTGGCTTGGCTATAAAATTCATATATATATTTTATATTCAGTATGACTACTAAATACAAGCCAATTCATGTGTCTGCAGTTGAGCAAAAGAAACAGGGGTGTGTATACAACACTCAGGAAATACTGGCTGCCTTGGGCTTGTTGAAATAAGCCTCTAAGATGTTATCTAACTAAGAGGCACTCAGGGATAATTTGGACTGTGTGTTTTCTCTAGAATTGAACCCCAGACATAATGAAACCCTACTGAATACTATCAAACAATGCTGAGACACTTCTACCTAGATTTAGTTAAATTATACTACATCTATAGAACAGGATACTACACAACCATGAAATATAATGTAGAAGACTGAAACCCCAATGAAGCTGGGTTCCACATAGTTCAGATCAGGAGGTACAATGGCCAAATAAACATAGTCCAGCAACCAGAAGAAATACAAAATCACGCAAGGTCTTTATTTGTACTTCTCAAATGCCTTGAAGAAGACACATGGTCCAAGTATCCCTCAGATTTTGAGATTGTTTGTTACTGCAGCAAAATATGTCCTGACTGACACAATTCCTTTCCTGTTACTAGTACTATCTTCCTCCTGCACTTTGTCCTCCTCATTCCTCCACCTTCCTCCTCCTCCTCCTCCCCTTCTTCTTCTTCTCCTCCTCCTCTTCCTCCTCCTCCTCCTCCTCCTCCTCCTCCTCCTCCTCCTCTTCCTTCTTCTTCTTCTTCTTCTTCTTCTTCTTCTTCTTCTTCTTCTTCTTCTTCTTCTTCTTCTTCTTCTTCTTCTTCTTCTTCTCCGCCTCCTTCTTCTCTCTCTCTCCCTCTACCTTTCTTTCATCCATTCATCTTTCTTTCTCTCCCTCCTTCCCTCCTTCTTTCCCTTCCTCCTTTTTACCTCACTCTGCATTCAGGTGCCCAAAAAACCAAACTTGGAAAGTAAGAACATCTCCTCAGTGGATGAAGGAGAGGAAGAAACTGAGATGACCAAGCTAACACTTCCTGGAGAGCAAAGGGCCACCATAGGCTTGAAACATTCAAATGTTAATCTTTGTCCATACACAAAAATATTTTAGGACTGGAAGGATATTCAAAATATATTAGCAAAAAAAAGAAAATTTCAAAACATTGCTCCAGAAATGTTACATTTTGTTTATATATAAGCCCTTATTGTTTACTAGAGGCCTGATGCACGAAGATTCGTGCAAGAATAGGCCTTCCTTCCCCTGGCTGCCAGCACCACCTTCGCTCTGGCCCAGAGCCACCTTTCTGCCTTCACTCCAGCCCAGAGCTGCCTTCTGCCTCTTGCCTTGTCACGTCAATTTGCATATTCCCTCCTTATTGGCTGTGGGCGCTGCCATCTTTATCGTGAAGTGATGGTTAATTTGCATATTACTCTTTTATTAGATAGGATGTTGTTATGCATTTATTTATGTGTGGATATAGGTGTACATGGCAAAGTACAATGGTTCTCAAACAACTCCCCGGGGGGAATATTTAGCAATATCTAGGGACATCTTTGATTGTCACACCCAGGGAAGGTGTTACTGGCATCTATTGGGTAGAGGCCAAAGATGTTGTTAAACATCCTACAGTGCATAGGATGACCTCCACCACAAAGGATGATCCAACCCAAGATGTCAATAGTGCCAAGGCTGGAATCCTTGGTGTAGCACATACTGTTCATGGCCCCCTCATATCCCTTCACCTTCATCTCTATGTGCCTTGGGTTGCTTATTGAAAACACCTGTGACTCTATGCCTATGAGCTTCTTACTGCCCACAGGACATGCCTGGCCCATGCACAGGACAAGCTGGTGGATAAATGTCCCAGATCCCTTGTCCCTGAGGTGGGATGACACTGAAGTGTTTCCTATGCTAACTCCCAGAGCTCCCAATGGGACTGAACCCCAGTTGTCCACAGTGGAAAGGATTGGGTACCTTTTATTTAATATATTTTTATTAATTTCAGAGAGGAAGAGAGAGATAGAAACATCAATGATGAGAAACATCAAAGCTGAGGACAAACATCATTGATTGGCTGCCTCCTGCAAGATGGACTGAACCCGTAACCCAGGCATGTGCCCTTGACCGGAATCGAACCTGGGACCCTTCAGTCCACAAGCCGACACTCTGTCCACCGAGCCAAACCAACTAGGGCAGGATTGTGTACTTTTTACTGACTGCCTTCCCAGCCCTATCTCACTTCCTCACTGATATACTAGTGTTTTCCTGAGAACATCTCTCAAATGAACTCTTTACACTTGAACCCTGCCTTGGGGTCTGCTTCAAGAGACCCCAAACAAGACACATGGAAGAATATCACCAAAACATTAGTTGTCTTTCACTAGATTAAGGAGTTATGTATGGCTTATATTTTCTTCCTCTGCATAGCATATTTTGTATGTTTCCACACAAAGATGTATTCCATAATGAAAAGTATTATTATGGTAAAATATATATAACATAAAATGTATCATTTTAACCATGTCTAAGTGTACATACAGGGCAGTGGCATTAAGTACATTCACATTGTGTGCAACCATTAGCACCCATCCCTCTCTAGAACTTCTTTATCATCCCAAAATGAAACCCCATACCCATTAACAATAACAACTCATTCTCCCCTGCCTAAGCCCTGGCAACCACCATTCTACTTTCTGTCTCAACTAGTTTGAATGTTATAAGAATCTTATATATGTGGAATCATAGTGTATTGGTCCTTTTGTGATTGGCTTATAGTGTCTTCAGGGTTCATCCACGTTGTAGCATGTGTTCAAATTTTATTCGTTTTTAAGGCTAAGTAACATTTTATTGTGTGGATAAACCACATTTTGTAGGAAAATATTTTTTTTCATAATGTCACTTTCCTCTTCCCGACTCTGCCTTTTCTCAATATTAACAAAAACCATCCTGGTATTTCTTGTTCCAGGTTCGAAAGTGGTTTGGAAACATCATGAAACCTAAATCTGAATCTGAGACTTATACACTTTCCAGCAGGTTTGGCCCTGACTCAAAACACAGTGCGGTAAGAAGACTTGTGACTTATTCTAATGTTTCACCCCTTGACACTCCAAACTTCCTCTCCTTGTTTTAATATGAGCTCCCCTTCCTGGAAGGTATGGGGAAGAGGTACTTTTACTGATGACCTGGTTAGCATTCCTTATTCTCACTATATTGTTTCTAGTGACCCTGCTCACTAACAGTGCTTGAGATGGCTTTAGTATCTATTATTTTTTTAATATATTTTTATTGATTTCAGAGAGAAAAGGAGAGAGAGAGAAACATCAATGATGAGAGAGAATCATAGATTGTCTGCCTCCTGCACGCCCCACACTAGGGCACCTGAAACCTGAGCATGTGCCCTGATCTGGAATCAAACCAGTGGCCTCCTTGTTCATATGTTGATGCTCAACCACTGAGACACACTCGCTGGGCTCATCTGAGATTTTTTAGAAGTCCTCCAACTATAAACTAAGGCCGCACCTGTCCGAGGGTTCTAAAATACTAGGAGATCATGCCATCCTTGCCTACTGGATGGAGCTCTCTGGCTTTAACCCACTCGTACTCTTCCTCTCTGCTTTCTTGTTGTTTGTCTTTTTGTTTTGTCTTATCCTTATCTCTACCTTTAATCTAAACATCTTTTGTGGTGGGAATATCTTTTCAGGACAAGTGAAGAGAAAATATTAAAACTAGAACTTTCAACTTCACATGGAAAGTCATATCCATGGATCTGGCTGGCAGTATGAAGAATGAAGCTGGGGACAAAAGGAATCATTATACACAACATCCCTAGAGAAGAAATGTTTAACCTGTACTTCCCGAAGTGTTTGTTCTGCATAATGGGCTCTCGATAAATGAGTGTTGAATTGGATTTCTCCTATTCAACCAATGCTTGTCCCTGGTTACCCAAATCATGACTGTTGCAAATACGTTTTGTAAATGAGGAGGTCCCTTTCATGGCCTTGTCTCAAGTTAAACTTGTTCTTTAAACTCATCCACTCCATCAGCTTTGCCTTCTTTCTTATCCAGGCTAGATTTCATGACCAACCAGATCAAATGGTTCTCTCTCATACTTTCAGCACCTTTGCCTTCTCATTCCACACCTATCAGGGAAGACCCCAATCCAGGAGTGATCCAAAGATGGCAGGCACTGTGTGTTGTCTATTCAGTAGGGATCACCACATCATATGTTCCTTATTAACAGAAACTTGACTGTTTTAAGATTTGAGACAGCAATGTGCCTGAACACAGGGGATC